>NW_012130154.1:365999-392212 GCF_000143395.1 Atta cephalotes | reverse complement strand
ACACACACACACACACACACACATATATATATATATATATATATATATATAATATGTATGGACATATTTCATATATAATTATAATATAATTATATATGAAACATTTTTTCCCGGGAACTTTATATTATATACACAATCCGCGCAATATTTTTAATAAGACATTGACGCCTTACTGTTTTTTTTGATTATTTTTGAATTACTGAATTGTGTCAATTCTCGTCTTATTCTAAAATTAAAAGAGTTATTTAGTATTATTATAAATAACTACGTTTCTAACTTATTTCTTATTT
Organism: Atta cephalotes; assembly: GCF_000143395.1. Lineage (NCBI taxonomy): Eukaryota > Metazoa > Arthropoda > Insecta > Hymenoptera > Formicidae > Atta > Atta cephalotes. The sequence goes on along the minus strand of NW_012130154.1, from coordinate 391,922 downwards.
AATATTTTAAATAAGTTTCCGGAACCTATTTTATAATTTTTAAATAAATTTTCTTTGCTATACGTTTAAAAAAAATTTCTTTGATTTGTGAAAAAATTTCATTGATTTAAACATTATTTTTTAAAATCAAATAAAAATCATTTGATTTAAAGAAATTATGTCCAAGAAATCATGATTTAAATGTCATTACTTGGATTTGAACATAATTTCTTTAAATCATATAGATTTTATTTGATTTTAATAATGTTTAAATCAAAGCAATTTTTTCACAAATCAAAGAAATTTTTTCTTTAACTGTAGTAAAGAAAATTTTTTTTAAATCGTAGCAACTTTGTCTCTGAGTATAAGTATAAATCATTAAAAAAAATAATGAAAATTGAAAATGTTAGAATATTAAAAAAATCCCAAGCAAATAATTATCAATTACATTGAAACAATTACAAAAAAACTATGCAAGTAAAACAGGATTGAACAAGTACCAGAGATGCCAAAAGCAAAGCGCGAAATGTATGACGATACTCGTTTATTAAAATCATTTAAAATATGAATAATTAAATATTGAATAAAAATTATGTAAAGAAAATTACGTTAGTAGAAATTTTTTTTTACTTCTTGCCTTTTGACAGCGTGTTATAATTAATACGAAAAATTTGAAATGATAAAATAAATATTCTTGTGATTAAAAATCTCCTGAGGTATTAAGAAATATGTCATAATACTATTACTATAAAATATGAAATATCTTTTATTGTAAAACTCAACCTGATTAAATCAATACACAGACTATTTTGAATCCTACAATTCCTATCCGACATTTACATTTTTCTGTAAAGCTCATATTTTCCGAGATTTTTCAGTTTTTCAGTTTTTCACATTTATTTCCATTACCCTGTATAATATTTAGGTAATATCTTAGAAATATTTGTTTAATGCATTAGTTTTCGAAATATACATTATACATAGGCAATTTATAAAGTTGATCTCAAAGTATATGTTTCATACAAGATTTATATCAAACGCATGCTTTAAAGGCAATAAATTTTCGTCGTACATGTTAATTATATAATTTTGGGTAATGTCCTGGAAATATTCATTGAATATATTTGTACTTGAAGTGTATCATATAAATGTAAACATATAAAATTATTTAAAATATTGGTCTCAAAGTAAGTACATGCTTAATATACAGATAATCTCAAATTTAAATGCATGCTTTGAGGACAAGCAAAATGTTCGTTGTAAAGATAAAAAACATGATGTAAGTATTGTCCTCACAGTATCTATTTAGTACATTAGTCCTCAAATCATGCGTTTTGCAATAAAAAAATCATATACGTTAAACGTTATTACAGAAGCTTGTAGAATGTATAGCTCTATATAAAAATAAATGTAGAGCATAGAAATCTGATAGAACTATCTAAAACTGTCACTAAAACTGCTATCAGCAAGGCAATTTTTGGTAAGTGTCAATATTAAGACCCAAATATTAAGATATTATCCAATTTAATTAATTCTCTGAATAATGCTCATGGGAGAATAGAACGGACTAAACTGAGTCGAAAAGTTTCCTATTGTTCCTATTGTAGACATCCTATATATTTCCTTAACAATTTAATTTGCGATATCGATAATACTTTTCTAAAATTATTGATTGAAATCATTATTGTACAGATGTCAACTGTAGCAAGATTCTTCCGATTTTAAATGATGGATTGAACAATACGATTCATGTTGGCAGCAAAATTACATACAATATAATTGTAGAATTATAGATTGAATGGAATCTACTATCTTGATAACGATCAATGGAGTGATGCTATTCCGAAATGAGAAAATAATTACACTTAGACTAAATAGAATAAAATTTGGAATTAAGCGACTGAGAAGAATATCAAGCATCTTAAAAATTTGGTTTGACGTTTTTATGTATTTGTATTATATTTTTTATCTTAGAAATTCGTTATCCGGAGCCCGTATTAGCGAACATGGAATTCTTTCGGTTACTGGAAATGATCAAATGTATGGAAGAAACATTGATTCGCACAGGAACCGCGGAGAGTTCGAACATGGGCGCGACTTCGTACAAAATTGGAGTCCTGGTGAAGTATAGATGCGAAAGAGGATATAAGGTAATCGGAGAATTTTGTCTACCTACGAGGAGAATGGAAAGTGTGGCAAAATATTACAATGCGTCTGTAAGTATCTCTAAATATCTTATCTTATTCATCGAAAAGTCCATTTTATCGAGTTAGCTGTTTATATATTAAATTATACAGACACAATAAATGATAAATTGTTGACTTACAAAAACTTGTTTTCTTTGTAATCAAAAAACTGATAAACGTTTGTTGTTTAAACAGTAATAATGTGAAATATTAAAATATACAATATTTGTCACAATTTCGCAATCAAGGAATTAGTCCACGATATTTACATGCGAATAAATGTAAAATATATAATATTTCGTTCGTTTCGACAGATATCGTTTGTGTAAATCCGAATATATTCAACATAGACGTTATATATTAACGTCGAATGCCACTATATTATGGAGCAGCTCTACTTTATGAATGTGATGGCAATTTTTAATTAGATGGATTTGCTAGATTATGTCTTGGAAATGACATCTGGAGCAGTGACTCCTGTTTGTAAAGGTAATCGGTCGAAGATACTTATTTCTCCAAAAAAAAATTATGAAAGATATAGTGAAAAATAAACAAAATTTTATTATGTTTTGATTTTAAATTAATTTAGATCTTATATGATTTTATTTAAAAATATATTCGCTTAGCGGAATTAAAAGGTGGCAATTAGTCGTTACATTGTATAAAGATTAATAATAGCGAATATTTACAGAAATATGATGTAGAAATCCGAAGAAAATTGATGTACTATCGATGTAAATGTCGACTCATAGTGTGGGTGGCACATTATAGTTGTTCATGTGGGTTTTAGATGGAGGGAAACGAAATTAGAATCTGTTTACAATATGCTTGGAGTAGAACAACGCCTGCTTGTTTTTATATGGAATCTCTCAATTAATTATTGTTATTTTCAATATGTGTATATAAAACTGCAATATGTACTGTCAGAAATAAATTACAACATCAAGAAAAAAATATTATTTTAACATAAAAATCTATAAATATATTAGGGAGAACGATGTGAATAATGATTATGGTTAAAGTTTCGAAAGATTTATCACACAATTTGTTGAAAAATATTAAATTTTATGATACTCTATAATCTAATATGTTATACAATCTGATATTTTATAAATTAAAACTGAAAACTTGATGTTACTTTGTAATTAAGAATTTTCTAAAATCTGTTTTATGATAATCAAATTATTTTCATAAATTCTGCCCCCCCTCATCCCTCCCTCCATTGACATTAAATGACGATATGCATAATACCATGTACGAGAACATCCGCAAGAATGATTTCTACGATAATCTGTACAATCTAGATGGCAATGCGTACAGATAAATCACAACTGTGCAAAACAATTTAAAGAGACGCACCAATTCGATTCACACACTGTAGAAAAGTACGTAAAATTACATGAAAAATAGATATAAAAATAATATGTGGAAATATATAAAATTGTGCTTTTTAATAAAAATTAATACTTATCTCCAATTGTGTATAAATATATTTTTATGTTTGACAGAAAATTACACAATAATAATAGTATATTTATAAATATATAATAGTATATTTATAAGTATACTTATAACGTAAATGTATAAATTTTTGTAATATCATATAATGGTATATGCATTAATATTTTTACACATATCAATAAAATAACTTAAGAAAAATTTTATGAAATTCGTTGGTGAATTAAGATATAAAAATTTCTACTTTAAATTTTACTTTAATTGTAAATTTACTTTGACCAATTGTTTAATTACTTACTAATTAATCTTTTGAGGATCGGAGCTTTCTAATAAAGTAACTTAATAAAGACTTTGCTTTCTAAAGAGGAATACTGAATTTGATTCTGATTTCAAGTAATTATTAATTTGTAATAACCTGGTAAAAAAAAAATATATATATATTTTTTTTTCAACGTTTCATCAATTTGATACAGTATCAGACTGCTTCTCGCCTTGATGAAGTGGACTGCAAGATTGACAAAACGTTGGCAACTGTCCCAGAATGGATCTGAACACAGAGGAAATCTGCGAAATGCATAATCTTTATAAAGATGTTAACTACTAAAAATCATCGAATAATGACTTTCAATAATTTTTTACTCAAGTATTATCTCAACTCAACTTTACAGAAAAATAGCAAGTGATAAAAATTGTTTATTTTCTTCTCATAGAGCTCTGAGAGTTTTTTTTAGAATTTTTTAATATCGCATTTTGTCACGTTGATAAAAATAGTTGCCAATATAAAAAAATGCTTAGAGCTCTATGAAAAGAAAATAAATAATTTTTGTCTCTTGATATTTCTGTAAACTTGATAGTACTCGAATAAAAAATTATTAAATACCAATATAGTTGATGATTTTTAGTAATTGATAATCTTGTTAATTATTGTAAAAATTGCAAAATAGTAAAGAATTTTTTAACTCAGTTTAATCCGCTATACTCTTATGCGAGAGATTTATCGTTATCAAATCTGTATAATACTTATTCGAAACAATAATGGATCAATAATGGATCAATCCAAGCGTATTTAGAGCGCAACGTTCTGAGCATTTGGGAGAAGCAAGTGGATCGCAGTCTTAATGATATTTTAGATAGCAAGATCGCATTATTTGTTATTATTTTATTGGTAATGTATTGTCAAAAACCTCATTTTTATGACGACAAGGAAAATAGAATTTTATCATATTTTTCGATTGTCAGATTAGTCAAGCTCGTTATCAAGTATTGAGGTAGGTAACAGAAGCTTGATTTTTCTCAAAAAATGTAGCACTCCCGTTTCATGAGAATACTAAATCCTTTCTTTTAGATATGAGTTTGAAATAGATAAAAATAAGATAAAAAACAGATATATAAATAATTGTTTATCTCTTCCTTTCCTTTTTTTTCTTACTTTTTCTCACTTTCCGTAAATGTACGAAATTATCGGAATTTTACTGAATGGAAGGGGCAATCAGTCAAAAGATCAATCTGGGCACCTATCATGAAACAAAGTCGAAATGGATTCCGATCGGAATTATCCCCAAGAAACTCAAGAAATCTAGGGAATAATTGAATAATTCCGATTGGAATCCATTCCGATTTTGTTCCATGATAGGTGCTGGCCAAACTTTTATTATAATGTTTATAGAGAGCACGATAATGAAATCAGATAACCTACAAGAATTGAAAAATGTGTTATCGTATAATCCGGATTCTATTGCACTTGTCATCATATTGATGTCAATATAACATTTCTGATATTTTATTGTCATCAAGAAAATCACAAAAACATGATCTTGTTATTTGGAGCATCGATTGTAAAAGTTAAATCTGTATGAAATGCAAGATTCTCATTTTAAAAATTCTAAGATTTCTATATTTGTATTACAAGTAATAATGTTAATTTATATAGTATTTAAACTATTTTATACATATAAAACTACATATAATATAGCATCCAATATTATCAAAAAATAATGTTATTCAGCAAATTTAAATAATTATTACATAATATTAAGCTACACTGAAAGAAAAGATTGGTTGCGGCAACAATTTAGATAGTAAAATATGGCATAGCATTTTTATATAGTTGCGGTAATCAGTTTTTAATTGTAGCAGCAAATTTTTAGTTATGTTAGTCTATCCGTAATGTTAGTATATGATTTCGATAAAAATGTTATGCCATATTTATTTTACTATCTAATTGTTGCAGCAACCAATCTTTTCTTTCAGTGTACAAATCAATATTTTATGGAGTTAATAGAAATTCCAAATCTCTGGCCAAATCCAGAAGTACAATTTGATTCAGATAGATTTTTGCCAGAGAAAAACCGAAATCGTCACTCTTATTCATATATACCATTCAGTGCTGGACGACATAATTGCATCGGTAAACAATACTTTTATATATTTTTATATTCTTTTGTATAATTAGATTACGGAACATATTAAATTTTAGATCAACGATTTGCTATGTTTAGCAAAAAAGCATAGGAAATTAAAGCAAACCGTTAAACTAAATATATATTTAATGAATGTTGTAAAAGGTAAACACCGAAGAAATATGAACATTACATACTGAGTAATGAGAAGTAACTCGTTATTCGTAATAAAGTATAAGTTATAATTAGAGTTACTTTTTTTATATTTATACTAAATATAATAAATTTAAAAAATATATACAGTAATTATAAAAAGTAACTAAGATATAGTTACAATTTTATATCTACCACTAATTAATTTAATAGTTACTTTTATAATTACTGTATATATTTCTAAACTATATTATATCTAAATCTCTCTACTATATTATATCTAAATACATATGCGCTTCAATTTAACTGATTGTTCATTGAATATTTTTTTTTTGCTAAATGCAGTGCATATATTAGGTGTAGTAAAAAGAAATCCATTATTTTTCCATTCAATTTCATGTAAAAATAATGAATTTCTTTTTACTACACCTAATATTTATAATAATATATAAGAAATTTGAAAAGTATATACAGTAATTATAAAAGTAACTATTAAATTAGTTAGTTCTAGATATAAAAGTGTAACTAAGATATAGTAACTATTAAATTAGCTAATTCTAGATATAAAAGTGTAACTAAGATATAGTTACACTTTTATATCTAGTAACTAATTAATTTAATAGCTACTTTTATAATTACTGTATATACTTTTCAAATTTATTATATATTATTATAAATATATGCACTGCGTTTAGCAAAATAAAATATTCAATGAACAATCAATTGAAGCGAATATACGTTTAGATATATAGTAATTAAAATTACTATATATTTGTTAATGCTCAATAAAAACATTAATTTATCACTCACCAATCAGATGTGCAACAACGGAGTTATATCTTCAATGTCGCGATGATTCTGTAGAACATGAAATCCCAATTAAAACAGAGCAGAAAAAATCAATCAATATTTTTAAAATTTAAACAAAAAATTAAGAAATTAAAAAAAATATTTACTGAACAAGTTATCTTGAATAATTATATAATAACCATATAATTTTTTAAATATATAGTTTTTAATAAGAATCGAATTTTTAAATTCATCATTCAGTTAGACATTCCGGGAAAAAATATTTTCTATATAATTATATAAAATTATATATATAAAACTATATATAATTTTTATATTTGTATATAAATGGATATATAAATTGATATTTTATATATAATTACATATAATTCTGCATAATTAAATATAATTTTATATAATTTTATATATAATTATATATAAATATATATAATTATATATAATTATATATATAAAATATGTCCATTTATATACAATTATATAAATTATATAAAATTATATATATTTTTATATAATTTTATATAATATATAAAATAGTTTTTCCGGGATTTATAAAAATAATTATACATTTTCTCAAAAAGATCTTAAAAATACATATTTATAAAATTTCAAAATAATTTAAACGTTATTTTCTTTTCTTATTATCATTTTTAAATGATAATAAGAATACTAAAACAAAACGACTAAAAAATGAACAGAAGAAAAATATTGATTTCATATAAAAATATGATATTTACCGCAAGGTTGCTCCGCCGGTGCTCGATGTTCCAAACCTCCTCCTCCTCCTCTCAGAATTGAGTTGATCCTCTCGCACAGGACACTCGCAAATAATACATTATAATACATTATAATTGTGCACGGACTATAACTTGAGTCCGATAACTTGAGCGGCACTCCCGAAGTAAACGCGCGACGCGATGAACCGGCTGCGGTTCGTTCATTTTCAAGTAAATCGGCGACGAAGGTACGTTAGCTTCCACATGGATTTTTACACGATGAGAACGATTTTGCTCAGTATCTAAAAATTTATCTAGATGTATCATTTAGATAGAGCTGAAAATTTTATTTTAGATACTTGAAAAAATCATTCTTTTCGTATATATTTTCCGGGTATTGAGCCCTCTCATCAAGGTGAGAGGGAAAATATCGTTTGAAAAATGTAATATATAACTGTTATCTATATTATTGTGCAATTGTCGGTTGACTTTTAGAAATAAATATCAAGCACATATCAATTCGTCACTATTACGAAATAAATTCAGAGTAGATAAAAGAACTAAATTTCTAACCATACGAAATATCTGTTCCGTGATATATGATTGTTATCTCGATTCTTTTATGAATAATTAATGATGCGAGCTAATAATTGTATACTTTTAGTATTCAGTAAAGTACAATATTTCATATTATCTAGCATTTATCGCGATTATGTTTCAAAAAGAAATGTGAAGAGCGGCACGCGACACGGCTACTTACCTATACGAGCCTCGATAACGGAATGACTGCGCAGTAATTGGCATAAAGTGGCCCGATCGCTCACCTTTCGTGCCAAAACAATCTTAAAGGTCATGCACCGATCACCTAACTGTCGAAATATTAACTTCAATAGTAATGCGTATTACAAAATCAATAAAATAATCTATTTGTTACATTTTTAAGATTCTTCGAATAGGCTTTATTGCACGATCTTTGCTTTATTTCTTGGATTCGCATCGTACAACTCTTCTATATCTTAGATATTTAAAATTGTGTAAGCGATTAGTTTGTAATCATTTTTTGTATGATATCTGCGCAATGTACGCAGATATTTTTAAGAAAAGATTAACGCATTTTAGTTTTTCGTTACTTTCGAATCGTAATTCAGTAATTGAATAAATCTAAATTTATGCATCGCATTTCGATTCAAAAATAGAAAGTGATATGCAAAGCCATCGACTCATGATTATTATTAAAGAGAACATTATTAAGTATCAGTCTAAAAGTGACAATTTGTAATTTCTAAACTCATCATATATTATATTTCGACGCCCTGATGAAAATAAAAATCGTAGCGTAAATCGGATGTAATGGAAAAATAACAGAAGCGTGAACAAAACTTCTTGAGAAGAAGGCGAAAATTGGAACAATAAAATGTAAAAGAAACATTTACGCTTCTTTTACATTTTGATGTTTTAATTCTCGCTTCCTACAAGTTTCGTTTACGCTTCTGTTACTCTCCCATTACGTTCTGATTTTTATCAGGGCGCCTATTTCGAGCATGTGATAATATAATTATAATATACCTTCGACGAACGGCAGTCGCTTCGACATGTTCACGGATCGTAAATTATGACTATCAATTCGTAGATATGTATTTAATTTTCGTGGATTAATGCGACACGCGGAACGACCTATGCTACACGTCCATTTTGCTCCGAGGTCGCCGAGCGAATGCCGAAGTGATGACGTAGTCGCCGCGCGGCGAAAAGCGAGGGGGAGCGTGCCTCCCCCACTTCTCGCTGTTCGCCGCGCGCCGTTCGGACACTCAATTATTGCGCATAAAAAATATTCACGATTTATTCAATTATTCTTACCTTACATGATTTTGATAAACGGGTATTGTTGTACATTTCGTGCTTTGCTTTGTAGCATTTCTGACTCTAATTTAATCCTGTATTAAGTACTTGCACGATTTTTTTAAACGTAATTACAATGATAATTATTCGCGTATTTGAAATATTTTTGATATTTTAACGGTATATTATGTCTCAATTTTCATTATACTTTTAAATGATTTATATTTAAACAAAGATTGATAATATTCTATACATCCTTTATATAAAAATATTTTTTTAATATGTATTGCGAAACTATTTGCGCTCAATACAGCTTTGATTAAAAATATTAAATATCTTGTTAATCATTATTTAATTTTTTAGCTAAAAAATTAATTTATGCCACTAGTATTGCTGCAAATTATTCTGTGTTTCAAAAATTCTTTACGTATAATGCTAATCATGGCTATAATATAACTATTATAATTTATTTAAAATAAAAAATATTAAATAAGTTCCAGAAACTTATTTAAAATATTAAATAAATAATAAATTAGAAGTGTAGTGTTATTTAAAATAATAAATACTAAAATAATCTTTTATCTTACTCTTTTATCTTAGAATAAAGCGTGAATGATAGAATTTAGCAATTTTCAAATATTAAAAGAATAACATGGCAATCTTTTAATTAAAAATATTGTGTACAATCTGCGTGGATTTTATATAATATAAAGTTCCCGGAAAAAATATTTTATATATAATTACATACAATTATATTTAATTATGTATAAAATATATTCATATAATATTTTTTCCCGGATTATTATAAACTAATCATCACTTATTGTAACACAATTGAATTAAGATATTCATGAGCTGCGTGCTTAACGAATCTATAAAGAAATAAAGCAAAAACCGTGTAATAAAGTGGATCGGAAAACATTAAAAGTGTAAAGAATATATTATTTTACTTATTCGTAATATTCGTTAATATTTCGACAGTTAGACGGTTGGCATAACCTTGGGATCGGGGATGGCACGGGGTGGCACGGAGTGGCGCGTCACGTTTATGCGTAGTTACTGCGCAGTCATTCCATTACCGAGCTCGTACAGGTGGGTGCTGTGCCGTTCTTCATTTCTTTTTGAAATCGTGATAAATACATAACACGAATCGTCGCACTTTAGATTTCAAAAACTTACATAAAATATTCAATAAGAAAAAGTCGAAAAAAGTTTTTTTTAAAAGACATTTTTTAATTATTTCCGATTCATTTTAACCCTTATAGTACACACGTTAGTTTTTGGCATATACACGTTCGATCATTCGTTTTCTAGCTTAATTTTCATCACTTTTACAAGTACATATAAATTATTAAACAATTTTTACATATATTTTGACAGCTTTAAAAAGTATTTGCAGTTATATATTCATAACAAATTATCGATAAATTGTTGTAACTAAATATAGCTAACGAAATGAGAAAAATATATTATTTATTTATATATAAAAATAAATTATTTCGTATAAAAATGTAAAACTCTGAAACAAAAATGTTTAACTATATTTAATTACAATAATTTATCTACAATTTGCTATGACTATATAACTGCACAAATACTTTCTAAAGATGTCAAAATATATGTAAAAATTGTTTAATAATTTATATATACTTATAAAAGTGATGAAAATTAAGGAAGAATACGATAGACCGAACATGTATATTCGAATACAAGTATAATTGAACAATCGCTATGTCGTTCACATTCACTCTCTGATATGTAAGATAAAACTATAGAACAAGAAGATAGAAATATGGTAACAGTTAATTAACGCACGGCTTAGCGATGCAAAAACATCGCGACCGTTTTTTTGAAAATGTTAACGGACATAATTATCGTACGACGCATGTCATGACGTCACGGAGTCATAGTGCGCAGTTAGCTGGGCGACCCGACACTGCCCGGCACGCGCCGGTACGTTCTTCATGTGTTTTGCGTCGTTCCGTGCGTACTTCTTCTATTTAAAATGAGCTTCGTGTGAGGAATGAATGCTATAGGATTGTCGGGAACATAAAATCTGGCAAAATGATTGTCGTGGAGTAACGCGTGCGATATTCTTGTTAATTGCCGACCGTTTTGTTTAATAATTTATATATACTTGTAAAAGTGATGAAAATTAAGGAAGAATACGATAGACCGAACATGTAAATTCGAATACAAGTATAATTGAACAATCGCTATGTCGTTCACATTCACTCTCTGATATGTAAGATAAAACTATAGAACAAGAAGATAGAAATATGGTAACAGTTAATTAACGCACGGCTTAACGATGCAAAAACATCGCGATCGTTTTTTTGAAAATGTTAACGGACATAATTATCGTACGACGCATGTCATGACGTCACGGAGTCACAGTGCGCAGTTAGCTGGGCGACCCGGCACTACCCAGCACGCGCCGGTACGTTCTTCATGTGTTTTGCGTCGTTCCGTGCGTACTTCTTCTATTTAAAATGAGCTTCGTGTGAGGAATGAATGCTATAGGATTGTCGGGAACATAAAATCTGGCAAAATGATTGTCGTGAAGTAACGCGTGCGATATTCTTGTTAATTGCCGACCGTTGAATCGCTCGAAGCATCGGAGTTAGTGCCGGAGTTATGCGCGGTTTTACTGGTTCCTGTAGAATGTAGTATATTATTAGGAGTGTCGAAAGATTATCATGGAGCATAAATTAGTACGTGCAATCGCCAAATGATCCGTATTTCACGATATCAATCCTGCAAACTGTATGGCGTTACTCTGGTCAGGCTGTTAGTGCGTCGAAATTTCTAGAATTCTAGAATCGGAGTGAAGTTGTCGCAATCTTCCGAGAACAAGCCTTTAGTGCATCGGGAGTGTTGAATCTGCAAGTGAGTGAATGTTGTAGCATAAATTAATATAAATTTATATGTGCAATAGTCAAACGCAATTTGAATTTCGCTATTGCGTCGTGTCGGACTGTTGCAGTTGGCGCGTTCGAGCGTCATTTTTCGAATTTCGTAAAAACGGATCTCGAATTCGGACGAGTCGGGAATGCCGGGTTCAACAATGAGCGGTCGTCGCGAAGCATAAATCAGTGTGCATGTTAATATTTTTTCGGATATTTGCGATTTTCGGACAGTTATGTCGGACATTCGTGGTTCGTCGAAGGTTCGAGCATCGGTATGAAGTGATTTCGTCGCTTGCTTGATTTTAATCCTTGATTGACACACGTCTGGGTCATTCGTGTCCTGCCCATTTCTTTTTTTTTTAAATAATAAGAGCACCTGATCAATATACCGGTCTCTTTTCTATTCCTAAAAAAAGTTTAGCATCTAGAGAACAAGTTTTGTGCGCGTTATCGACCTCAATTCGTGCGTATCCTTTAACTGGCATAACTCCGAAGTTCACTTCTAACCACAAAAATGATTTAAGATGTGTGCAGAGTATACATTTTCTGTAACTAAAAAATTTGTATTTTTTTTTTTATTTTCAATTGTAACTAATTCTTGGTTGTATTATGAGAATATTTCGCGAATTATTAAAAAAAGAATTTAATCCTAAAACAACATGAACCTTTAATGAACGCGATTTTTGGTACTCTTGTTCTAAATTATAAATTATAAGTTTTTTTTAGATTGCCCAATTGCACCAACAATTACTTTGATTTTAAGTAAGGCTTATAACTCTCTCTGTCTCTATCTCTTTTTTCGCTTTAAAATGAGACAGAGAGAGTTTTAAGCTTAAAATCAAAGTAATTATTGGTGTAACCGAGTCTTAATGTAATAGCAATAATAAAATGCATTGTTTTAAAATATAAATGCAATATATCTTCAATTTATAATAGCCCTTCATGCATATTAAAAAAACATCATTTTCAGGTTACTCAATAACTAAACTTTTTGGATAGCCGACACTTGAACTATATAATTTAGTTATTGAGAATTAAAAATTTAGTTATTTGTATTAAAAGAAACTTATAATTTATTAAAAAAATGTTCTTTGTAATATATATTACAGACAATAGTAATATAAAATATTACTGACAACATCAAGAATATAAAAAATCGTGTTTATTAAGGGCTAATATATTGTTTTAGGGTTAAATTCTTTTTTTTAATAATTCGCGAAATATTCTTACAATACAATTGAAAATTAGTGGAAAATAAAGAAAAAGAAATTTTTTAGTTGCAAAAAATGTACATTCTGCACGTGATCCAGAGATGAACTTTATAGTTATGCCAATTAAAGAATATGCACGAATCGAGGCCGGTAACACATCATCAAACTTGTTCTCTAAATGCTAAACTTTTTTTTAGGAATAGAAAAAAGACTGATTTTTGATCAGATACTCTTAGTATTTGAAAAAAAAAAAAAGAAATGGACAGGACACGAATGACCCTGTGTATCAAGGATTGATTTTTAATAAAAATTTCAGCGATTTATTTTCATTGTTGTATTGTTGACTTCACTTTTTCAAAGGGCAGTAGTACGTGGAGACATTTTACAATTACAGAAAACATGTCTTTTCTCAGATTTTTTTCTGTTCTGACAATAATTTTTATCATATGCTTGTTTAAATTACCCACCAAAAATATCTGTTGTTATAACATAGTTCAAAATGAAGTTGCACGTAGAGGCGCCACTAAATGTGAGTTTCATAAATTTCATAAGTTTCATTCATTTCTATCTCACGTGAGAAACTGAAGTGTGTATACATAACCTCAAAAATCAAGATTTTTACGGTTATTTGTAAAAAGAGTTATTTGTAGAAAGAATAATTTTAATGAAATTAAAAATATAAAAATAATGTTCTCTATAGCCTAAAAGAAGATCAAAGATCTCAAATCTTACCAGCACAAAAAGAAGGACTATTTGGAGAACCCTCGAGAAAAGAAGCACATAGATTATAAATTTTATGCTTTTTAAGTATAAAAGCAGTGATAATAAAAAATAATAATGGCATCGATAACTAGATTAGTGAATTCCTTTGACGTGAATTCGAAGGAATTTGAATCGTTGGTGCACGATTTGGTTATTGATAACAACGATGTGCCATTTGATAGCCACGAGGTGTGAAATAAATTCATCTTTTTAAGACTCGATTGCACCAACATTACTTTGATTTTAAGTGAGACTTAAAATTCTTATTTTCCCTCTTTAAAGAGAGAGGGAGAGATTTAAGCCTTGCTTAAAGTCGTAGTAATGTTGGTGCTAAATTAGGCCTAAATTCTTTTTGGGTGTTTTTATTTGATAACATAAATTGGCACAACATTATTCTGTTTTTGTTTCTCATGAAATACAAAGATAGAACGTTTGTGTCGACTTATGTTATTAAAATATTCTTTATATTCTTTCTGTAAAACACTTTGCGTAATGCATCGCTTATACATTTCAGGTCAACGCTGTGCAAAATATTTTTGTAAAAAGTGTTAATTCTCGTATAAATCAAGTAGGATGTGACTTTCTACCTATCTTAAACAGAATTTTGCCTATATGTTCCAAAGATACTTTTGCAAAATATGGTTTGTTTTGGATAGTCAATGCTATTAAAGTACTAGAAAATGTACATAGCAGTACACAAGATTTAATACTGGCATGTAAAGTATTAGGAGTTTTAGTTGAGCACTGCAAGGAGATTCCAGATTTGCACAAGCAGATCTCTATGCAACACGTCAAACAGCTTATAAATATTCTTGGTGCATTGCAACCAGTAAAATGTGGAGCAATTTATTATTTGATGGCTGTTCTGCTTTATCATTATTCTGAAGTTTGTGAAAGATTTCAGGTAATAAAATGAACAATTTTATCTTATTAACTCAATATTTTATGTTGATTTAGTCAATGTTTTATATTAATTTTAATCATCATAAGAGATTACAAGCCAATAAGAAAACGTTCTAACAATGAGAAATTGTTTTAACATTTTCAGGAACTGATAAGGAAAATGATATTATTACAAATTGATTCTATGCAAGAAAATTTAGTTAATGCTAGTGCAAGATGTTATATTCTTTTGTCCAAAGCGACAGAGCGTTCATTTAAACCACCACCATCTAAATCCATTTATACTGCAACAACATATAATGAAGTGTTGCTTTGTAATAACTTGCATGTTATAATGGATGAATTATTCTCTGGTTTAATGGAGCTGGAAAGTGTAGATATCTGGGATCAATTAGAATTACCACCTATTTCTAATAAAGATGCAGTACAGTACTATAACGGGCAGAAACAAAGATTCACAAATCTATGCATTTATCTCTCCTCAATGTTGCAGTACTGATCTATTAATTTTGTATATATTAAATAATATTATTAACATCCGTTATTCACGATCTTGAAATATATATTTAATTTAAAATTGCAGTGGATACGAAGCAAGAAATTCTGTTCTGCCTCATGATATTCTAGGAGTTTTATGTCGAGGATTGGCGATAACTCCATTAAATTTAATGAATAAAACTTCATTCAAGGAACAAATGCTATACATTATTTTACCAAAATTGCATATTAATTTACTCACAGTTTTAGATGCATTTATAAATGGGTATATGTGTTTACATATTTTTATAAGATATATATATTTGATTCGACAATTATAGATCAAATAATTTGTAATGTAAATGTATGTTTTAGATTTGCTCAGGAGCTAGTACCGTATGGGGCAACCATATTACAGTTATTCCAACAAACATTGCAGTGGACAAGTGTCGTCTCAGCTAATCAAATGACACTTAGTGATAGTAAACCTTTTAAGAATGTCAGGATACACACGTACAAATGTCTTTGCTCATGGCTGATTAATATGAGTACATTGTCAGGAATAGAGATAATTGGAAATGATTTTATTACGGGCATATTGAAGGATGTAACACCAGAACGAGAGTGTATATTATTATCTGTAAGTTCAATTAAATGATGCTTTATATTATAAATTTAATAATTATATATAAAATTTTTTTATAAAGCTTATTCTGTACATTCTTATAGGTGCAACCAAAACATTTGTCTAAACGAGCGATAAAACGTTTTAAACGTAGTCAGTATGAAAATAGTGCGATATTGAATAACGGAGAAAGTTCTACTAAAAAAGTATGTCTAGATGCAGATTTATGTAGAGAGGCTCTTATCGTTTTGCAAAACATGTTTTACAGTGGTAGCGTTCTGCTGAAACAAACATTTTACAAGGTAATTTCATTAAGTGTGCAGTTGTAATAATGCATTTCTACAACTTTCCTGAATATTTCTTTTAGAACGTGCAGAATACCGTAATAACCTTATTGTACAATATTTATCTCGGTGCTGCTGAACAGAATTTTTATAAAGATCATAATGTATGCCGCTTGGAACTATTTAAAGTATTAAAAGCTTTACAAATGAATCCACATGTTGCATTAGCATTTCCCATACAATATTATCTAGAAATATCGCATATAGCCGCTTATGATATCGATTTAAGTATTGCTCAAGAAGCAAAACTCACATTAGCCGAGTTGGAAAAAATTATACATCCTACTGCACCTACGTTACAGTTACCTCGGCAACAGTAAGTTTTAAACCTTATTTAAGTTTATATTTTAAGTTTTATTATACGTAAAAAACTATAAGCTCTTTAGTTATATATTAAATAGATTACAAAAATATATATTAATTTCTAGGGAATCTGATGAACTTATTCCTGAAACTCAAGTAGAAGACGCTATTACTAGCAATAGAATAGAAGCTACTACTAACAATGAAATAGAAAAAGCTACAACTAGCAACAATGAGATAGAAATAGCTACTACTAGTACAACAGATAAAAGAAGGGCTGAAGAAGAGATTTCTCATGATGCAGATACATTACTATCTATACATAAACGACCCAGAATAATTGCGATTGAAATAATACAGAATGAAAATGTTACAGAATTAACAGAAGGGAATAATGGCATGGATATAAATAAATCTCAGGCAGATGATAATTCATGTCGATCAAATGTAATTCATATTGATCCAATTCAGACTGAATATGAATTAGAAGAACAAGACGAAACACAAAAGAAACAAAATCAGCTGCATATTGATACAATTTCAAATGCTACTACTGAAAATAGAGTGGAATGTGAATTAGATACGCAAATTACTACAAAAGAACAACATGAGCAATCTGAAAATTCGAAATCGTATATTGATAAAAGAAACAAAAAAGTAGAAGAAAGTTCTAAAATCAAAGAAAAAGTACAAAAAAAAGGCATCTCAAGATAATATGAATGAATGGGAAGAGATGGATGATGAAGTACTAAACTCTTTAAGTTTGTTTCACGATGAGGTAAAATCAAATAATTAGATGATTTTATTTCATATGTACTTTTACAATAAAAAGAAATGCATAAACATGTGTTATGAATAATTCAACCGCCAAATGGTATCTGCGGTATAAGTACCTTCGATATAGGAGGTACCTTCGGTAATAATCTATTATTTGTTTTTTGTTTCGTTGTATCTTCTTTTGGTTTTTCAGTATTTTGATTTGTCGATTTGTCTGCGGTATTGAAGCCAGACTTGGGAACAAACGTATTGAGTGTGTTAATAGGTTTTTGAATTATAGATATTGTTTCTTTAGCACCTTGTTGTATTAATTGAAGAGGTACTTTGTATAAACTGCATGTGGGTGATTGTAATCGTTCTGGTACAGCTGTCCACAATCCCATTTCGCAATATCTAGAGTTAATATATAATAAATAATTTAATAATATAACATACATTTTGAAAGTAATATTTAACATAATCTTTCACAATGTTACCTAAAATTATTCATGATTTTCGGGGCAGTTGTGATGCTGACAAAGGAATTTGTGTCATCTGAGAATCTTGGAATTATGTCTGGCACCCGACTGTCATTAGAGCGTACATTTGTAGTAAGTGTGCTAATCGTGCCACTTCTCGCGAAATTTGCTATCATATCCGTAAAAATGTCAGTTACGCGTTCGTCTGCTTCGTCAAGCTCTCTGCCATCGCTCACTTTTTCGCCAGTAATTGTGTTTCTATTAAAGATGAATCCTAGATCATCGCCGTGATTTAAATTACCTACAAACGAGATTATTAATTATATCAACATTATGTAAGGAGAACATAGCATAATACATTTTATCAATTATTATAAATTGTACCATCTAAGGATCTCTTGGCATCGACGATCGGCAATCCAGTGAGAAAATCTTTGCCATAATTTCTTTTTCCCTTGTGGTCAAAAGTATATAAAAACGTATTTGCTCTTTTAGACCAGTAGTCAACAGTCAAAAATGCGGGAGCATTATAGAGTGAATCACCCAAAGCTTCCGCAACTTTTCCAACGTTATTCGGTGTGTCATCACTTTGGAATATGTTAAGGTAACCGCGGAACGCTTGCGAGACGAACCGCGATTCATTTTGCATATTTGAAATAGTCCCTTGCAAATATGGTATGAAATCATTGATCAAATAATCCGGAATCGTGCTCAGTTTGTTTTGCACTTCGTCTTTGTATTGACCGAAAATTGCACCTCCTGTTTCATCTTTCATAACTCCTGTTAATAGTGGTATAGACGGAAAATTGCCGTGCCTAAAAGAATCTTCCGGTGATGCGGTCATGAAATTTGGAAGCGACCTTAAAGACGATAGTAAGTTTGATTTAAAAAGGACTTAGTTCAATAATTTGGTTTCGGTAAATTTGTTTTACCTCCCATCATTGGAACCTTCTATAACAGGACCAGGCCCAAGCAGATTGGCTAAGCCGGAGACGAAACCTCGGACAGTTGTACGGGTGTTCTCCAATTCGGAATCGGTGCTGATCAATTTTTCGACTGGTAATTCTCGCAGACAGTCCACCATTCTGCGAGTATCGTTTATTGGACAGCTATTTTTCTGAGCTATGTGTCTAGCGGTCTTAGAAGGATCCTTGTCGATAGCGAAGTGAGATAAAATGGTCCCGGACATCGCGATTAAACCATGGAAGTAATCTACAAAAATATAATTTAAAGATGTATTTGCTTGCAGCGCCATAGATTATATCCTTACTTTTGCAGAATTTTGATAAAGATAGCATCATAGCGGAACTGGCGCCGGTACCGTGACCGAAAGCTATGACTTTGTTTGGATCACCACCGAAGAAATGTATATAATTTTTTACCCAGTCGACGGCCAGTACCATATCGAACATACCGTTGTTTCCTGGCATTTCCTGTGTACCTGTACTTAAAAATCCTGAAACAGAGAGATTTAATTTTTCATTCTTGCTATACAAAATTAACATTCCTAAGAAGTTTTGTAGACAATACTTGTTTAGAAGATATCTTTATGTCTTTTAAATATCTTATAGACATTATGTCTCAAAATACATCTTTATAATATATTTATAATGTTTTTTAGATACGTATGTTGCCTCAATTATATCTTTTCTTCAGCATGTTTTAATTACCTAATGTTCCCAATCTATATTGAATAGATACGACAATCAATTTCTTCTTAATTAAATGTCTCATTTCGTATTGACACGCCGCACCTCTTCTAAAACCACCTCCATGAATCCATATCAGCACAGGATAACCGCTGCCGATATCTGGAAGCGACGGGGTGAAGACATTGAGAAAGAGGCAATCTTCGCTTCCGATAATTTTATCGGTTTCATTGTGATTGGGCTGAGGACAAGGAGGTCCCCATGTAGTGGCGTTGTATTCTCCTTCGAGGTACACAGGCGAAGCTCTCTAAAAAAATTATTTTCTTATTAAGAATGAAGATATTAATTTAATAATGATAGTTTCATTATTTCTCTCTTTCTCTCTCTCTCTCTCTCTCTCTTTCTCTCACACACAGAAAAGTCAAATATTGTTAGTATATTAATAGCGATAGTTATAAAATTATTTAATGTTAATTAAATAATTAATTTGTATTTCTGTAGGAGTATATAAAAGAGATATATATCTCTAAAAAAATAGTTATGTTTAATTGATATTACAACGAATAATTAGTTATGTACGTATGTTTGATTAATATGCTAAATTGTTATATGCAGAATTAATTAATATTTGTTAAATAATATCGTTTTCTGCAAAGCTTTTTTTTTTTTCTGCAACGCTTCCTTTTATTTTTTAGGCAGAATTGATAACGTATATCAAGTTCATTAAATTGAGCCTTTGTGACAGGATATACTGAGAGATAAAATAATGTTCCGTTCTACTCGATCGCGTTATCGATTAATAATATAGCGTAAAAAATATTACAAAAAAGAACACGATCTTTTGTGCCTACGTGAAAGACAGCTATTATTATTCGAGATCGGATGTTAAAGCGACATACATGTTTACTCCATAGGTCAATGAATTTAATTATTGCATATATTATGGTCATATATATGATGGTCTTCTGAAGCCATAGTTTACAATGGTTTAATTAAGTTCTTAACGTAATTAACGCATGCATTCGTCAGTATTACATATTAAAAAAATATTAATCCAATAAATCGTATTATTAAATCTTCAATCCACAATTTCTTCTAGATTCATATAAAATATTGAATCTATATAATATTAAATCATTTAAAATGTAAATCAATTGCGTTATTAATATTTTATTATACATATATTACATATTTTATTATACATATAATACATACAGATAAGAGTTGCAAAAAATGTCAAAAGATTTTTAATATATCATAGTAATATTTATAATAATGTATCGATTGTTATTGTTATTATTATACTTAATGTAGATATACCTGAAATCTAGCTCGACCGATTGATGGCTGTCCAAATCTGATTCCACGAAAAACATAGAATCCCTTATCAGGATCGCGGATGCCGGTAATATGTGCGTATCTATCGTTTTTATTCACAAAAACTACTGGATCATCCTTGGGAGGCTGCGCGGCCGGTGCACCGCCGACAATTCTCTTTCGTCTAATCACATTCGCATTTGTTAATAAGCAAAATAAAAGGATAATGAACGAAACAATGCGTCCATCCATTTCGAATACGTGCGTTGAAATAAAAGAATTATCATTAGCGCGTCTCTCATTGAGCATTAATGTGAACGAGTTGGTGGGGATGCACGTCGACATTCTTTATTGTATGGAATCTTCATTATTAAAAAATTATTTTTATTTAAATAATTATAATAAATTATAAACAATACAATAATTTAATTTTTATTAGAAAGAGAGTTTCAGCATAATTATTGATATAAAATTGCAAATTATTTTTTCAATAAAATTTTTGTTTAAATTACAATCCAGCAGACGAAAATGGATTAAAATGAAATTTTTTTCTATCCGAATGTATTTTAAATAGTATGTATTTTATAGTATGTATTTTAAATAGTAAATAGTGTTTTTGGATTTAATTGGATTCAATTAGATTCAATTGGATGCAACTGGATTGAAAAACTGCATTTCCTATTCAAAATTTTGAATTAAACAATATTCAACAATTGTGTTTGTGTACAGAAAAAGTTAATATTATTTATATAATATTATAATATATTATTTTTAGATTGAAAGGCATAGAGATATACTCCATGCAATTTCTATAAATGAATAAAAATGCAGTCAGAATTAAAAAGCATTCATTTTAACATTCGTGAATCAATATTCATATTTCTGTAAATCTGAATCCATTTCAATTCATTTCAGTCTATTTTTCTCATTTGTTGGGAATAAGACTTATATGTAGAGACAACAATAAGAACTATAAAAAATACCATGTATAATTACTATAATAAAATATATAATTGAATATAAAGTAATAATTAAATAAGTATAATTAAATCTGACATCAAATCTTCTCTGGTAAGAAAATTTCTTTTCAGAGATAACTTAAATAGTTAATTGCTGATAATTTATGTTGTTCGTCTTATTTATTAAAGCATCAAAATGCAAAAATGTGTGCAAAATATAATTAATCAGATATGTTACGGACAATAAGTTTGTATCAAACGCCATTTTGGCGGGCTGACTACGTGATCAATCGAAGCACTGTAACCTCCAATTAGTATTACGGTGAACTTCCGTCAACTTCCGTCTTTCCTCTCTTTGATGTTGGCTCCTTCGGTACTTGTATAGGACTTCGTTGGCGTGGATTATCCGCGTCGATCTACCACGCTCGAGATACATCTGTGAAAGAAATTCTCGATTACGTATTCTCTGTTTTATGTGCGTAAAATGTACTTGATATTTTCACGAATTGTGAAATGAGAATATACTCTTATCTCGAGCGGTATCGCGAGGTTAAGATGCGCCAACGAAATCCACAATGTGACGAGCATGATGTTGCCAGTGTCATCGTGGCTAGATGCATGATAATTAACGTGGTTTCTTTTCAGGTTTGAGCCATGGGTAGAGTAATTCGTGCGCAGCGTAAAGGTGCGGGATCCGTTTTCCGATCTCATACCAAGAGGAGAAAGGGAGCACCAAAGCTGCGATCTTTAGACTTCTCCGAAAGGCATGGATTCATCAAGGGTGTTGTGAAGGTTTGCAACTACTTTCTATTCTATTCGAGACACTATTCCATTTGGCACAATTGTAGAGTTCAGCTGGATTTATTCAAGTTTGTCTGAATTCTTTGATTTAGATTTTATATTCATGATGATATCCAACATGTTTACATCTGATTGATTAGATGACGTTAAATTAGAGGCTCTTTCTGAAGATTTTTTTGTGTTACAAAGGTATTTTTAATCAGTTTAATCGATTATTTAAGAGACATTTTTTTTTTGTTTAGGATATTATTCATGATCCTGGTCGTGGAGCACCATTAGCTGTGGTGCATTTCCGTGATCCTTACAAGTTCAAAACACGTAAAGAATTATTTATCGCACCTGAGGGAATGTACACTGGCCAATTTTTATATTGTGGAAAGAAAGGTATGTAACAATAATTTCTAAATGAATAATATTAAACAGGATAAAATTGATGCTTTATCTAAAGTAGGCCAGTCCAATTTGAACTCTGGAATCAAAACGCAAAGCCATCAACATAAAAAAAATTCAATGTAAGATTTTAGGAACTATAAACTGTTGATAAGCATCACTTAAATGTGTATCAACACATTTACACACTTTACAATCTCCGAAATCTTACATTGAATTTTTTTTGTATCAATAGCTTTGCATTTTGGCTCTGGAATTCAAATTGGACAGACCTGATCTAAAATAACTACTGTCATTTATAAGTATT
Organism: Atta cephalotes; assembly: GCF_000143395.1. Classification (NCBI taxonomy): domain Eukaryota; kingdom Metazoa; phylum Arthropoda; class Insecta; order Hymenoptera; family Formicidae; genus Atta; species Atta cephalotes. Next base: position 368,193 of record NW_012130154.1, on the reverse strand, counting down.
TGATTTATTACATATTAATTTTTATTAATAAAAATATATAACGCTTTCAATTTTTTTCAGCCAATCTCCAGATTGGAAATGTGATGCCAGTCGGCATGATGCCAGAAGGTACGATTGTCTGTAACTTAGAGGAGAAGACTGGCGATAGAGGCCGATTGGCTAGAGCTTCTGGCAATTATGCCACAGTCATAACACACAATCCTGACACCAAGAAAACGAGAGTTAAATTGCCTTCTGGTGCAAAAAAAGTTATTCCTTCCAACAACAGAGCAATGGTTGGAATTGTCGCTGGAGGCGGACGTATAGATAAGCCTATACTCAAAGCTGGTAGAGCTTACCACAAGTACAAGGCGAAGAGGAATTGCTGGCCTAAGGTATATCCTTTGAGTTTCACATTGTTGCTATATAATGACACAGAATTAAATTTTTTTCAATGATGGTAATTAAGACATTTGAAACCTGAAGAAATTCATGTGGAATTTTTTTTTAACTGAATTAAGGCAAAGCTCTTTTATGTCGAGCTTATATGTTTTTTTTTGCCGTGTTCGAGACACTTCTAATTTTTGTAGGTTCGTGGTGTTGCCATGAATCCTGTGGAGCATCCTCATGGTGGTGGTAATCATCAACACATCGGTAAAGCATCCACTGTCAAGCGTGGCACCAGCGCTGGTCGTAAGATTGGTCTTATTGCTGCTCGTCGTACTGGTAGAATTAGAGGAGGCAAGACCGACACGAAGAAGGATGATTAGATTAAACGCTGATATTTGGGAACATGTATAATAAAGGAAAATATACAAACTTGCATTTGCTATATACTCAAACAAATTCTACGAATTCTAACGAAGTATTTTGGACAGCTGAAGATCGAAATTGAAGGGAGAGACAAAACTATTTTCTTGCATCTACATTTTATGGATGACATAATCTTGTTTAGAATTTAACTGAAAGATAAGATCTTGTTTGTATCTTTAAGGGCCTCAGTTGTTCTACCTTTTAGTAAATTTTACTTGTGAGGTAAATCTGGTAATCCACACGTGTGGGTAATCTTGCTACTTACCCAACATGTAAAATTTACCAAAAGATGAAACAACTGGCCCTAAGAATTACAAATCTTTTTGTCGAAATTTTTTATTATATAAGAATTGTTTTTATAATACTCAAACTGAATTTTATCATAGTGAGAGAAAGAATCTTTAGTTCTGCATAATCTTTGACATTTAACACTTCGACTACGCATACACATATATAATTACATATATGTGTATGTGTAGTCGAAGTGTTAATTTTAGTAAATGTTTAAAATTATATATAGTACAATAAACTGAATTTATCGAATTAACACTGACGGTGATATAAATAATTTAATTTTGAAAATACATACATATATCTATTGAGACTCGTGACTTGTATTGATATTAATATTCTTATTTGCATAAAAAAAATTCTAATCTCTGTTCATATTAAAAACAAATTTGCGAATTTCAAATTGAGAATATTCGATAACATGAATTTTGAATTACCAACCGTGCTTTCAATCAATTTACATTGTCGTATAATAATTAATAATATTCCTAATATAGATTTTCGAATTTTTGCGTGACGTTTTTTCCTTTTTTTATCTTCAGCGGTGAGAGGGGATTCTCTTCCCGAACACGCCGCGTTCCGTCGCCCCTGACATCCGGCGGAAATTGTGTCGTCACCATTTTGGCAGTTCGGTCTCTCGGCCATTTTCGTTGCGTCAACGTCGAGTGCGGCCAGGGGCCTCTCGCGCTTTCCTAGTAATCACGCCAGTTGCCTCTGGGATTCCTTCGTATCGTGTTGAACGAGAGACTTAACCGACTCGCGCCGTTTTTTTGATAAACTGATAAAGAATCGGGCCGAATCGCGAGGATATCGAATCTATCATCGCCTGGCGAGGCGTTATATATCCACGAGACGACAAAGAGACCGAGGGCGAGAAAGAGAGAGACAGAGATAGCGCGTTGGGACGCGTTGGAAATTTTTTCGATTCGAGTGTGTGTGTGAGAGAGAGAAAGAGAGAGCGAACGAGAGAGAGAGAGAGAGAGAGAGAGAGAGAGAGAGAGAGAGAGAGAGAGAAGAGAGACGTAAGACGTAAGGTACGTACGAAACGACGAATACTAATTAGTAACGTAAGTTAATAACGTAATTATACTAGTTAGTTAAATTTAAAATA
>NW_012130154.1:360916-365327 GCF_000143395.1 Atta cephalotes | reverse complement strand
AAATTAAGTTTCTTGTAATTTATTTTATTATTTTTATTTTAAATAATTCGTAACAGTCGTATAACTTCGTATAATGTATGCTATACGAAGTTATTACGGAAGAGAGAGAGAGAGTATCATGGGCCGTCGTCACTCGTCGACCCGCTCATGACGTACGCTACGTATAATGGCGGCAAGCGATTCCGGGAACGGCATGCCTCGTGTCGCGAGTTGCGACGCGCTCGCTCTCTCTTTCTCCTCACTCTTCGGCTTGTTCCGAGAGGATTGCTCGCGGTAGCGGGGGCAGAGGAGGATTCCCCTGCATATAAGTTAGAATTTCACAGAACCCGATCGAGATGACTCATCGTCGGATCGGACGATAACGACTTTTATCCGCGCGAATACCACGCGGTTGCAGTCTGCGATATAAAACATCTAACCTGAGTTTTTCTGTTCCCCTGCAGCTAGCTGGTCTGGACTTGCAGGGCTCCCGCCAACCAAGTGGGGGCCGCTACGTTCCACCGCATCTTCGTCATAAAGCTGCGAGTGAGTATAGGAATTTTTTGAAGTTGCTAATTTTTAAGTTGGAGTACGGAGAAATCTTTATTTAAAAAATTCATCGCTCCTCATTGTCTATAGTTCTATGACAGAGTATTGAATGATTCATAATGCAATAGATCGACATGTCGAGACTGACAATCATATCCTGGCCAGCAGACTGTTTTAATCTTAGTTTTATGAAATACTTAGCTTTATAAATTGTGTTCAGCAGATAAAGTAACTTTGTGACTATTATGTGATTATGGTGTTTTCTATTTGTTAACACAAGTTAACAAAAGTGTCATTTTATCTTTATTGTTCTCTGAATGTCAAGAAAGATAGAATGTTTGTGTCAATTTGTATCACTAAATAGAAAGCATCTAATACGACTGGTTTATGTATATTTAGATTTACAGTGAAAAATTAGGAGCAAGAAGCAATTATATTAAAGAATCTTACAATAGTTATGTAAATCTACTCTTTCTGCTGATAAGAATCATTGTTTTACAAAACAGGATAAATATAAATAGTATATAAATGTTTAATTTTTTTTCTAACAGGTAACCCACCCTCGGATTTAAATTACTCTTCCAACTCTAGACCATTTGGAGATAGAGATAGAGGAGGAGATCGCGATCGCGACCGAGAAAGAGACCGTGATCGAGATAGAGGTAGGGGCGGTTATCGAGACTCGCGGAGTCCTCGCGACGTTGATTTTGCGAACTTCGGGAGCTTCGGTGGGCGCAATAGGCGCAGTCAGGAAAATGGAAGAGATTATAGATACTCCAACTCCGAACGCGATCGACCAATTAGCGGCAATGATCGCTGGCAGGAACCTATTAGAAATGATCGCTGGCAAGATAACAGAAATGACAGAATGGGCGGAGGAAGATGGGGCGACGACAGAGGCGGAAGAGGCGGTAGAGGCGAGGTCGACTGGACGATCCCCACTGCCAGGGATGAGCGATTGGAGCTGGAGCTGTTCGGCTCTGGCAATACTGGGATCAATTTTAGCAAATATGAGGATATCCCAGTTGAGGCTACCGGTGAGAACATACCACCACACATCACATCTGTAAGTACAATATATACATGGGACTTTATAGAGCACTCATATCTCTTTCCTACTCTCTAATTTGTTCGTTTTCTAATTTTTCAGTTTGACGAGGTTAAGCTGACAGAGATAATAAAGAATAGCATCGCCTTGGCAGGATACGATAAGCCTACACCGGTACAGAAGTATGCGATACCGATCATCATCGAACGCCGTGACGTGATGGCCTGCGCTCAAACCGGATCTGGTAAAACAGCGGCCTTCTTAGTGCCAATATTGAATCAGATTTATGAGAGCGGGCCGCGACCACCACCACCGCAAGCAAACTCCTCCGGCAGGCGTAAACAGTATCCGTTAGGTTTAGTGTTGGCTCCCACGAGAGAGCTTGCTACACAGATATACGACGAAGCACGAAAGTTTGCATACCGATCGCGTATGCGTCCCGCAGTCGTATACGGTGGTTCCAACATAGTAGATCAAATGCGCGAGTTGGATCGCGGTTGTCACCTACTTGTGGCGACGCCTGGGCGTCTGGTGGACATGCTGGGACGTGGTAAAATTGGCTTGCATAATTGCCGGTAAGTTCATGTCACGTAACGATCGACTTAAGAATAGCACAGTTATTTATTTATACTTTTAGATTCTTGGTACTTGATGAAGCAGATCGCATGTTGGATATGGGTTTTGAACCGCAAATAAGACGTATTGTTCAAGAGGATAATATGCCACCGACTGGAGAGAGACAGACTCTCATGTTCTCTGCTACTTTCCCAAAAGAGATTCAAATGTTAGCCAGAGATTTCCTCAGCAACTACATTTTCTTGGCAGTTGGTCGCGTGGGATCGACTTCCGAAAATATTACACAGAAGATAGTATGGGTAGAGGAACATGACAAACGTTCATATCTACTTGATTTACTACAAGCTAGCAACTTTTCAGATCCTAGTAAGTTATAGACGAAATTCAAATTAACATCAAATTGTCGGTTTTAATTAATTTTATTAATGTGTTACATTTGTATTGCGCAGCTGCTGAGTCACTCACCCTAGTGTTCGTGGAGACTAAAAAAGGTGCCGACATGCTCGAAGAATACTTGGCCTCAATGGGATATCCGGTTACTAGCATTCACGGTGATAGGACTCAACGCGAGCGAGAGGAAGCATTGCGTCGGTTCCGTGCGGGCAAAGCACCGATTCTGGTCGCTACCGCAGTGGCAGCACGTGGTCTCGATATACCTCACGTTAAGCATGTCATTAATTTTGATTTGCCCGGTGATGTTGAAGAATATGTTCATCGTATCGGTCGTACCGGTCGTATGGGCAATTTAGGTTTGTTTCATTTTGGAGTTGTTGCATTACAATCCAAAAAGAACAAAGACATCACACTGCGTCTTGTTTTATAATTCAGGTTTGGCCACATCATTCTTCAATCATAAAAATCATAATTTGGTACGTGACTTGGTATCACTGCTTATCGAAGCCAATCAGGAACTTCCACCCTGGTTGGATGATATGTATACTGAAGCGAGATATTCCGGAGGTGGATCTCGACGACCAGGTGGCAGCGGCGGCGGCGGCGGCGGCGGTGGCGGCGGTGGCACCAAAGGACGCTTCAGTGGTGGCGGCTTTGGTGCAAGAGATTATCGTCAACAACCCAGTTCTGGGTCTGGTCGTAGTAATGGTCCCTCTAGACCTGGTGGTTATGGAGGTAAATAAAATAATTGCGACTAAGATATATTGCTAATATTAATAGACTACTAATTTAAACATTTATTTAAGTATAGTATAATTAGTAGTTTTTAATATGCATTTATATATATATATATATTTTTTATTATTATATTACATTTAATATTACATTTAATATTTTATTTATACATGTTGTTTATTTATGTCATTACAGGCGGTTATTCAAGTTACGGAGGTAACTATAATAATTCATCGTACAATAATTCCACTAATAATGGCAACAGCGGCCCTGATTGGTGGGGAGCATGGGACAAGTAGACAATTATTTCCATCTCTATTTCTACTTCTATCATCATTATTATTATTACTCTACACGCAAATTCAATTATATGTAAGAAAGACATCATGTCTGACACTACATAAATGTGTTTTGCGCGCGTATACATGTACACACACATGCGCAGAGTACAGACAGTTTTACGTATTCACGTTTTTTCGCTGACTGCCTGTGCACTCCAAGTTTTTGGATGAGAAGCAAAAAAGAAAGAATACTTATGTTTAAATTCCACTATATTACATTTATTCGTGAGCGATAAATTGACAAATCCTGCGTGCAATTTAGTATTCGCGCCGGTGGATCGCCGGAGAATATTTCAAATATGAATGATCTCACCATAAAAAGTGCGAGTGTCGTAAATAGGATTTGTTGAACACTTATTAGTTAGAGGTCCATTTCGTTGCCGTGCGTGCTGAGAAACACAAGTAGTATAATCATTAATGAATCAAATCAGTAAATCGTTAATCCCTGTTTGAAGGGAATAACGATGTAACACATAGTAGCTGAAGAAACTTAGTAAAATTTTTTAGAACTCCTGTCGAGACTATGGGGCTCATCGTAACTTTATTATTTACATATTCTTTTTTTTCTTTCATAGGGAGTGCGGTAGGCGTATCTTCGGTAATTATAGCGTTTAAACGTTTGACTGTTGTAAAACATTTTAATGCACAAGTATTTTATTGCCTTTGCTACCATAATGGCCAGTAAAAGTCATGCAGTTTCGTTCAAATGGATGGCATAATTCTTTAATTATATATGCACGTTTATCGCCTAGGATACGCCAAATTACCGTCGCCATAGATTATATATATA
>NW_012130154.1:349795-357128 GCF_000143395.1 Atta cephalotes | reverse complement strand
GTGTGTGTGTGTGTGTGTGTGTGTGTGTGGGTGTGTGTGTAAATATATATATATATATATATATATATATACACACACATATATATATGTATAATGATGATTCTTTATTATTTTTTTCCTTAATTTGCTGTAGTTCAGCGACGAATGGTACTTTGTTGTTTTGCCGTCCCCAAAGAGAGACGATATTGCGCCGGCAATATGTTTATCTGAATAAGCAACGTGAATTTTTCGGGGATCGACGGTTTTGCTATTGAGAAAGATAAAATGGTAACACAGGCTACGTCTTAGAATACCTTTAGAAATCTCACATTTTTGTTATAGCCTGACATATACATCGATAATTTAGAAAATTTCAAGACGGCGCTTATGCGATTTACAGCCGGCAGTTATTTTCATAAGTTATTCTCGCATAACTTTAGCCACTACAATGAAACCTCGATATGTACGGTGCTTATATAATGAATATATAAAGAATTTTATTTCGTCACAATAATATAAAACTTTTGTTTAAAGTAGTAATTCTTTAGTTCGATAAAATTGTTCGTGGTCTTTGCACTATCTCTCTTCCATGTTGTGAACGTTTGTAGTCTTAGACAAAGAAATTTTCAGAAATACCTGTAATGAATATGGAGGTTTCACTGTATAAAACGCGGCTAGATATGTTTTTAGTGAAAAGAGCAGGTATATATATATATATATATATATAAATATTTTATGTACCTGAGCTTGAGTGGTTCTACAGACAGAACTGCGTTGATCCCACGTAGAAGCGTGCTTCTCGAATAGCATTTCTAAATGTAACGGAGACGTTGCCCTGCGAAATTGGTTTGGCGCTTTATACAAAAAATCTTAGTCTGCAGTACCGAATGCGAATGTGTGAGTGCTCATATGGAAGATAAATTATATTGAGACGGGTTAAAAATACGGTTGCAGTTACAGAGGGGTATAAAAACAAAGAGCAAAGGGAGCGATGCTTTTGCATTGATATAGCGGGCTCTATCTTCATTAAGAAAAAAAAGGGGAGGGGGGAAAAGATAGAAAGCAGCATAAGCCTCTTAAGGGAGACACACGGGGCGCACTCATATTATTTTCTAGCTGTATTTATCAGTATGATACGCGCGTTATATATATAAATACATAACACTAAAATAATTGAAAAACGACTGTGATATCGAACGATCTTGTGACATTCAATTTCCACGCGAATTGATAAATGAACAATTAACGGAATAACAAATACAATAAATATGTATTAATTAATCGGTATTGAATGTCGGGAAGGTAAAACTAGCTCAGTTTGTTTGAGCTAAGAACAAGAATATTAAGTCGTTAACAGTTAATACACACAAGACAACGTGGCTGTTGTCCGATCGGGGAGGGCTGAACGCTAGGCTCTTGCGGTCCCGGGGGACCTTTCTAGGGCATTGTTTCTGCTTAAAGTAACGCGCATTAATGATATATAGGTGACGCGAGCTCGCGAAGTCATTTACCGGTTGAATGATGATGATGATGATGTTGGTAGGGCTTTGTAGGATGTCGATATCGTTTTGTGCTAAACGTCGGATTCTTGTCTATCTAATCTACTACGTGAGGGAAAAAGTACAAATTCGATTTGCGTCACAACCGACAGGATTTTTAGACATGTCATACTTATACCTGTTATATTACTAGATTTAATAGTGCAATTCGCGTGCGTGAATCGTATGCCGTGTGACCGTGGACCAAGGTGTGAATGAATCTCTCTTTTACAAGAGGGATTGATAATTATTTCATCTAGAGCATTCAAGAGGTGGGATAGCGTTTAACGAGGTAAAATATCGTTGGCTTCCGACCGTTGGGTGCGAGTGTTCTCAAATTTTTAATACGATTCGTCATCGAGGCTATATTATGTCAGCTCTCGGAGGCCCTGCCAAGAACGTTACAGAAAGTTCTTTCGTGGACGGCGGTACTCCTTGTCTTTTTGTATATCATTTCGTAAGGAGACTTGCATCGATTCCGAGACTGATGTTACACACGCAGACTTCTTGCGTCTTCTTTCCTATTTTATTTTGTATTATTTTATAAAAAATGACGAAGGAAAAGGTATCAATAGAGTTCCGATTACACGGGATAATTGTTTACGAATAAAAAGGCAGATTATGCAAAACTGATAAAATTTAATGATACAATTTTATCATTAACTCTTGGATGCATGAAAAATAAGGGCTTTTGAGACCTTTTCTTTCTTCTAGATTATTTCTGTGAGATATCCCGTGCTGTCTTTTATCGATACTCGATTTAAAATTTATCCCATTAGGAGACCACGCATCCAAGGGTTAAAGTTCAACTGCATTACGATGCGTTAGATATTCGCGACGCGTCGATCGCGTGTTACGCGTTTTAATCAGTCCTATGCATTTCGAAATGACATTTTGTTTGCAACTTATGTGGTGGGCAGAGGAGTATTTCAAATAGCGATGAAATAGCGGTGATTATAACGAATGCCGCTTCCATACTAATTGTCATTGTTGCTTAGTTTTGTTTTTCCTGTAATGTAATAGCGTCCACGATCGAAATTGATCACCGATCGACGGCGAAGAAAATATCATCTTATTTAATCATAATCATGATAGAATGATTTCATGATAGAATTCTTTAAGAGTTAAATAGATTCTTCGGATTTCCTTGAATCTACCTACAAATCACTAATCATTTTTGTTCATAAAATATAAGATAAATCTCATTTTTTAATAGCATTTAATCAATTTCTTTATATTAAAATGTAAAATGGGATAATTTTGTTTCAGTCGGAATAACTTTGGTTCAAATTATAAAAAAATGTCTGGTTAGCACGCATGTTCAAAATCAAAACATAAAACGTCTTAAAAACTTTAAATCGTTTTTAAAACATCTTATTTTTCGATCTTGATATACTGGACATAATCATGAATTTGGACCAAAGTTTTCCCGTTTTACCATGAATTCTTGAAGAGTTAAAATAAATAAATTTCGTTTTGTACTTCTCTCTAAATCAGAGACACGTAATATCGAACCTGATTATCATCGAATGTTCCTGCAAAATAGTCAAATGTCCACCGTGTAATAAACTCACATATGTGTAAATTAAATGTACGGTACTATGATTTTTTTATAGCGTATTAGCATACTTAGAAGAGATAGAAAACGATATACCGCGATTATATTATTTATTGATCGATTTAGTATTTATTTTCTACGTTTCGGAAGGTAAACAGTAAATGTATCTTCTGTACTGTACACGTACTTTTCGTCTCATGTTTGGTCCTCTGAAGTATATCGGACGAGCAGCCTTAGGGAAAAAAAAGAAACACTTTACGGATACAAATATAAAGAATGGAATATATGATCAGACGAAAGATTAATTTAAAGAGTATAGTGCGAGAAAAGGCAAGGAAAAGAAAAGAGTGAAGTGAAGTGAAAACGAGAAGGGGGGCTAAAGGGCATCGGATGAATAGGCATTAAAGAGAGGGATAAAACAAAAAGAAAGAGAGGGGAAAAGCGGCGTTGACTGTGACTGCAATCATTACCAAGGGGTAAAAGGGAATTCCGCAAGAGAAACACATTACACATCGTATGAAATGTAAAACGCGAACGCTCGCGCGATTATATACTACAGACGCCGGGGCGAATGAGAGGATGTCACCGGCGAGTCGCGGTGAAATTGTTCACATGCGAGTAGTCTTGTATTTTTTATTATTTTACATTAAGCGCGCGCGTCGATCGGGAGGACTTCCGACCGACGTTTGTCGAGAGGAGGAACGGGCACGTATTCCGTTCTCCACCTTTATGATCCTCTTGGGGCGAGAGTTACACACATTCTATAATAATCCGTTAAGCTTTAAATCTTAGAAGTTTTCTACAATAAGCTATGTACAATCTAAGTTTTAAATCTTAAACTGTAAAAAATTGGATTGAATGAGAAAAATAATCAATTATGATGGGCTTTTTCTTTTCCAATAAGCTATTACCTAAATTTTAAGTTTTAAATCATAGGAAATTAACCAATCACAGTCAAATGTGAGAAAAATAATCGATTATGATTAGTTCACACATTTCTTATAGCTTAAGATTTAATGATAGGTAATGACTTAAGGTAATGACTTATTGTAGAAAGCCCATGATCAGTCAATTTCTTACGGTTTAGGACTTAAAAATTAGATAATAGCTTATTGTAGAAAGTCCATTAGTCACAGAAGAATAATTGACTTGGTCAATTTCTTATGACTTAAGACTTGAAGTTTAGATAATGGCTTATTGTAGAAAACCCATTACAGGGTGCTTTCAAGAGACATAGATGACAGTGAAACACAGTGAATGATCACATTCTTGTTGTTTGTCAATGTTAAACAAGATGAAATGATCATTGTGTTACACCATATCGTTTGCTAGAAAGCACCAACAAACTTTCATGGGGGAGAGGAACAAAAGCAGCGGCCGTTCCTCCTCAAAGGAGCGCCAGCGAGGTGGGATGGCAAAAGAAATGTCTTCTAACTTGTTCCGAGCGATTTTTCGATTTGGTACGAGGACATATGTTGTGCGCGTGTAACCGGAGGAAAAAAATGAAAGAAAAATTCGCCTGCGTGCGGCGAAAGGGTTGCGACCCGGCAAGAAGGGTTGACGACATGCGTACGCTCTTCGCGCGTTATTTAACTTGTAACCGTAATGATACTGCTATTCACTTCACTCGCATGTTCGAGCGGGAGAAGTGTCTTTAACGGAACGGTGAACGTACCATTCTGTCGGTCTCTTATTTAATAATTTGCACATTTACACGCGCTAATATAGAGGCGAAATCGGATGCGAAAAATAAAAAGATAAAAAAAACAAAGTGAATGTTCCGATGAATCATTGTACGGTATATATATATATATATATACACATATATATATATATATATATATATATACACACACACACGTAAGCATATACATATATATGCGCATTGGAAAAATTGATAAAAGAAAAAAAGGAGAATATTTCTAAAGTGAAAAGGGGAGAGGAGAAATTGTTCAAAGAGGAAGAAGGAAAGGGTTCATCAGCATATGTCGTATATTTATTCTTCATTAGCAATAAATCTCTCTGTGCGCGTTTCTCTTTTCTTTTTCTTCCTCCATTTCTTCGATTCCTCCTTTCCCCAATTTCTTAGCGTTCTAGACGCTCTTCCGTACACACGTACTTCTTGCGTGCGTAGGCATTATGCTCGTGAAGAATTGATGTAGAGTGTCAATATTGTTACAAAAAAAAAAATACCTCATACGGGACGATCACATATTAATTCGGTGTTCTTTCATTCGGTGAATTTTTCGTTTATTTATAGTATTATGCGAAGAGAAGGAAGAGAGAGTGACAGGAGACTTCTACAAAAATGAATATAATAAAGATTATAAAAGGATTAAGCCTTTCTCTTTTGTCGCTTTTATCTAAGTGCTCCGAAAATTCCTACGTACTGAAAATTGATTAAATCCTTTATCATCTCCTTGTGTGGCCACCCTCTGTGTCGAATGCTATAAAACGTACTTGTAATTACGAATTTAAGTGGTTATTTCTTAATAAGAATTTATATTGCGTAGAATCTTTAATTAATTAGAATTTTTAATCTTGCATTAGAATTTTTAATTTTTTAAAAGTAATTTTCATGATACTGAAACATGTGTAGTGATTGTCTGGAGTGTTTATCTTTAAACATTCATCTTTTTAAAATACTAGATGCATGTTTTACCTAAAATCTACCAAGTTCTGATCACATTAATCAGTTTATCAGTTTATCAGTTAATAATATTCATGTAATTTTGTTAATTTGATGTTATTAATCAATTGTTTTCTAGTATGTGGAAAAGAAGGAGCTGCTGTCAAAGTTTCACTACAAATGCTTTAAAGTGTTTGAGAAAGAATTTTACAAACTGACTAATCGAAACACTTTAAAGCATTTACAATAATATAGATCAGGTAATAAAAATTATACAATGGGAAATTTTGTTCTAAGCAATTCTACTATTCTGATTGAATTAATTACTGATGACATATTAAATAATATCTGCAATATTTCATTTATATGTGAATAGAATTATTAATATTTTTATTTGACATATGCATTGAGAGAAAAATGTCTTAATTGGAAGAATTTTGGTTCAAAATGAACAAATCAGAATTTTTTGATAAAATCTACAATGTTCTAATTGAGATAATCAGGATTCTGATTAATATAATCAGAATCTTCATACATTTTCAAGCAGATATTTTTTTCAGTGTAGAGAGAAAAGTTGGGAACAACGAATTGTAGTGAATTAGTGAAAATGGATTGAAATAGATTGAAATAAATTCAAATTTTCAAAAATATGCATTTGCAAACATTAAAATGAATCCTTTTCAATCTGAATGCATTTTTATTTATTTATATAAAATGAAATATATTTCCTATGCCTTTCAGTCTAAAAATAATATCAGCGTCTTTCTGTATTTAATGAATACTTTTCAATTCAATTTCAATTACATTTTAATTCAAAATTTTGAATAAGAAATGCAATTTTTTAATCCAATTGAATCAAATTGAATCGACTTGAATCTAATTAAAAAATTTTTCATTATTTAAAATATGCATTCGGATAGATAAAATTTCATCCATTTTAATCCATTTTAATTCATTCTTGTTTACTGAATCAGAGAGAAACCTGAGAGAGACCAAGCCGGCATTTTTCCTGTTATCGTCGAAATCACCTGTACACCATCAGCAGTACATCCATTTTCAGTTTGGGAACGTAACTACATACATTTTCTGACACTATCGATAAAATTGTATTGTCGAAAATAGATGTGATTTCTCTATACTAAATCCTCAGGACAGAAACGTGCCAATTGAACATTCTGACAGAATCATTCACGTCTTATTCTAAAATTAAAGAGTTATTTAGTATATTTTATATTTTTTATTTTAAACAAGACGTATTTTTTATCGATTCCTATGATTTTATATTTTAAATAAGTTTCTTGAATTTATTTTATATTTTTTATTTTAAATAATTCGTAACAGTTATTTTACCAGCTATGATTGACATTATACGTAAATTTAAAAAAATTCTGAAACACAAATAATTTGCAGTAATAGTAGTGTCTTAAATTAATTTTTTAACTGAAAAATTAAATAACAATTAATAAGATATTTATTACTTTTAACTAAAGCTGTATTGAGTGCAAATTGTTTCGCAATATTAAGAAAATTTGCATATATATTCTTATAAAGAATAAAATGGAATATTATCAATTTGTTTAAGTATGAATCATTTAAAATATTTTAAAAGTATAATGAAAATTGAGATAT
>NW_012130154.1:333675-342812 GCF_000143395.1 Atta cephalotes | reverse complement strand
AAGATTGGAATAAGTAAAGATTGGAACTTTGACTGAGGCAATTGATTAAATATTAACTTCTTGCTTGCTTTTTGACATTTACATTTTTAACTTTATAGAATTATAACTTATATTTTAGTAATTAATTTATTACATACAAAGATCTCATCGATATCTCTCGTGTCAAATGAATGCTAGTGAATGCGTTTGTACCGATGGAAAGTTGTAATTATTTTCATCATGGAGAGTTATTCCTCGTCGCTTTCCGTAAAATCCATTCGCAAAGTCTAGTTTAGGTGTTCCGTTGGAGATTCTTGTACAAGATCAAAATTAATCCTGGATTTTCGTTAATTTCTGTAATAATTTTATCAATGATTCAATAACAATTTTTACATATTTTAAAGTTTACATATTTTCAGTTGCGAAATTAATTCAGTGTATATTTTAAGATATAATTTTCATTGCTTTCTTAATTTTATTAAATGTTCTCCCACTAGTAATAATGTTAGTAATAGACTATTTCAATGATATAGGAATGATAATAGGAATTTAATTATGGAATTTAATTTAAATATGATATAGAATATAGATAGAATGATTATTTGTTTAAATTCAAATTATTAAATAAATAAATTTAAGTTTTATACAAATAATTTGCTTATTTTTTTATGATTGCTTTAATAAAAATGTGGTTATAAACGTGTATATTTAATTTTCTAATTGTTATTATTATTTAAAAAATAATTTTTAGGTATTGGACATCCCGCCATTCAGAATATTATTAATTTATTTGTATGTATATTATATATATATTTTTTTTTTATGATAAAATACATGCAGATATTATAAGATTATATTTAACAAATTTTGATTTTTAATTTAGATAATTTTTATCAGAAATGCTTTATATTTTTTTAATAATATTGTCGTGAATACACGAATTTAGTTAAAATTGTGTGGACACAAAAAAAATTCGAGATAATTCGAATGGGTACCCTCATATTAATGGGATATTAATAATTAAATTTTTGGAAAATACAAAAAATAAGAAATTGTTAAATTTCATAATCAATTATTTAGTATAAAAGTATAGTTCTTTAAAATCTCATTATTATCAGGTTCGATTTATCTCGAACAGTTGGTACCCGAGAAACTTTTGTACCCATACATATAAAAAATTACAATAACGCATGTATTTTATTATTATTAAATATATATTCCTTTGTAACCACTATTCCATAAAGAAATCATTCTATCCGTTTATTTTTAATAAGAAATGATTTTTATTTATGTGGCAGAGAACATATTTTCTCGCGAATTTTAATATTATATTAAAGATGTGATAAAAATGTAAATGTGATAATAATTGTAATTGACATTACCCAAATTATTATTATCATAAGTAGTCTGAAAGATTCGAGATGCATTTTCCTGTAACAAGATGTTACTAGTATTTGACGAATGCTTAACTTTTCTTTGCAAATGGATCTTGTGAATTTGACGTAGAATCAAAATATATTAAGTTCGCTCTCCACTGGAAATTATTCTTCTTGTATCGGATACTAACCAGCGTACTATAAGGCGAAGGAATTTTGATATAAAATGAAATTATTGAGATAGTTGTCTTGAACGCGATGAAATAGTGTTGTTATAAATTTATTAGTAACTTTTTATCGCGATATTATTAAGTTTTATATTTGGAAATTAATAAATAATAATAAATACGATCTAATTATTAGTATTTTATCAATATTTCATTAAACATTGGTTTAGAAAAATTTGTGTTATACGTATTTTCGACGTTTTCGTATAATCCCGCATTATTAAAATTTATAAAATATGCTTCTATATTTTTATTATATTTTGAACAGCATTGATAATTGTATATTGTATTGTAAGTAATTAGTATAATTGTAATATCGAATTGTATAAAGGATAATACAATAAAGAATAATATTTAAAAAATTATTGCAATTTCATTAGCGAAATACAATAAAATAATTAGACATAAAAATAAAAAATTAAAGATGTACTTACAAAGAAAAGAGGATCGCCAAATTGGCGGGGGTGGTGGAGGGCCTCTATAGCTCGTTTTTGCTAAATTATAAATTAATATTAAATTGATAATATATGTTTAGAAAAGATTGAATTTATTAAAAGTCTGTATAATTATAGAGACACATATTAGTAATTATGTTTGATAAAAACGGGCTGAAAATTTGCATAAAGAAATATAATTTCATAATTTTATAAGATATTATAAGAAAAAATTCACTAAATTAACTTATTTGAATTTTCAATTTCGTTTATTAAAACAACTTTTATTTATATATGTAGGAAATACGAAATTCAATTTTTTTTGTTCAAGGACCTATTAAACGGATTAAACTATCCCTCCTATGGATAGTCGGCACGCTTCTGTCCTGAGAATTTAGTTCAGAGACGAACATATCTACAATACTTTCGACGATACGATTTTATCGATAGTATTAGAAAATGTATATAGTCACGTAGTTCTCAAATTGAAAATGTACTGGCGGTAGTGTACAGATCATTTCGATGGTAACAGAAAAAACGACATGGCCTCTCTCAGATTTCTCTCTGATTGAATACATAGTTAAAAACTTTACTTTAAGCAATTCTGTTTATACATATAATTGTATATATTTTCTCAATGCATTATTTATGCCTGTTTCTACTAATGCAGTTTAACTTTAATCTCAGTTCAACAAACTCATCTTTTTCTAGTTTTAAGAATAAGAAAAAGATAAAGAATAAATTGATCCGAAATTAAAATTAATCTGCGTTGGAGGCCTTAATAAGTTGATTGCCGATTAATTTGTTGATCAAGGTGATCTCATTTGCGGGGTCCTTTAACACATTTGACATCTCTAATATTCGTTTTCCCCGCGTAGTGCGGTATTTCTCATGCTTGAATCACGCTAGAGAGAATCACAGGGAGAGCTGGGAGAGAGATGGCAAATTGCATCACGTGAATGCCCACGTCCAATCAGGACGGGGATCACCAGTGACTAGTTTTCTTAAATCTCTTCTATATTTATGGAGTTTTGACACCCATATCCAATCAAAGGAGACGGGTCACATAATGCAGTTTGCCATTCTCTCCCTGTGAGGCTCTTTAAGCCACGTCGGTGGGAGAGACACGACTTGTGGCTACTCCAATCGCATATGACCACGATCGCAATGGCGGCGTGGCTGGACAGTTTTGTGTTATCGGTTGGTTAGGAGTCGATCTGGCGGTGCCGAGTACGTTTAGTCTCCTTATTTAAAGCATAACACGTCGTACGCAGTGGAATCGATTTTTTTCTCCCCTCAGTCATGTACGGTCTCCTGATAGTGGCACTGCTGGATCTAACTCTCGATGGTACGTGCATCTCTAACCTTTTCTTTCATCCTTGTGTAAATAAGCCCATTTATTTGCACGAACGACTGATAAAGCTTGTTTTTTTAGTGGTTGGAAGTGTCTCGCAAGCAGAGATTACTAAACATCTGGAGTACGGTAGAGAATTCCTGGCGAAGGGTCAGCTACAGGATGCGTTGTCACACTATCATGCAGCAGTTGGTAGGTTGAATCAGGAATTCGCACCCGGTCTTTAAATTTTTCGTGAGAGTGATTATCTTGTTAAGCTGTTTTTATATCAGAGAGGAAGGCAATGGTGTAAGAATTCAAAGCTGAATTTCTTTCAGAGGGAGACCCGAGCAATTACTTGACGTATTATAAAAGAGGTACAGTTTATTTAGCACTGGGCAAAGCCAAGTTTGCTCTCCTCGACCTCGACAAGGTTCTAGAATTGAAGGCAGACTTTACACCAGCAAGACTGCAACGTGGTAATATTTTACTCAAGCAAGCTCATTTTGACGAGGCTGAAAACGACTTTCACGACGTGGTATGCCATCTTTTGTGTTTGTATTGGTCGTTTTTCAACCAGAGACATAGGTGATTCAGTAAATTACAGACTCTGTAATGGAGTTTAGTCACGAGCAATTTTGTCAAAACAAGAATGAGAAGGATACATATGTATATATATGTTTGTTAACTTCCAATCAAAAAGTTCGCCATTTCATGGTTAGACCCTGATATAGACTATAATGTTATAGATTGATGTAATATCTACACTGTAATAATTACATTAATATAGACTGATATAGTATCTACAATGAATCATTTCATCTTTGCTTAATTCTATGATAAGCCATAAATTAGAAGGAGCTAAAAATTGATGATTGTGAATGGTCAATTTCCAGCTTCTAACTTCTGATTTATGACTAATTGTAGAATGCCTCTAACACTGGCAAGTAGGATGTAATGATTCCTGTATTATATTTTCAACTGTGTCTTTTGCTGGCAAATGTCTGTTATATTTTTATACATTTTACACATTTATATTCGTCTCATGTCGCCTCTCTTTATTCTAGCTAGCATTAGAACCAAATAATAGGGATGCCTTGAATGCCTTAGATAGGTTATATCCAGCTAGAGAAGATATGAAATTAGTCGATATATTTGTGTATAACGGCGATCATATAGCAGCTGTACAGCAAATTACTCGACTCATCGAGATATGTCCGTGGTCCTCGTATCTTAGAGAACGCAGGGCAGAGTGTCATGTTGCCCTTGGAGATTTTATGAGTGCCGTATCGGACATACGTTCAACTACCAAATTGTTATCTGATAATACGGAGGGTTTTTTCAAGCTTTCGACGTTGCTCTATCGTCTTGGAGACGTTGATGAGGCATTAAAGTGAGTAATTAATCATTAGAATAATCGATATTTTTATTAAGACGCATAACTAATTTATCATAAATATTTAGGGAAATTCGAGAATGTTTAAAGCTTGATCCTGATCATAAGCAATGTTTCCCCTTTTATAAGAAGATTAGAAAGATAAAGAAGTTATTACAAGATGCTGAGATAGCACTGGAAGAAAAGGATTATGACGCGTGCATTGATCCAGCTCGTCGTGTATTAACACAAGAGCCAAACGAGCCGAAAGTGCAATTCATGGCTTATCATTATCTCTGTAAATGTTACTCAGAAAATTCTGAGGCAACTCAGGCCATTAGTAATTGCCAAGAGGCTTTAAATATCAGAAGAGAACCGAGTGTATTGTGCGACAGTGCAGAAGCATATCTTGCCGCAGAAATGTTCGACGATGGTAATAATTAATCTTATGTTTAGAACAAAAAATAATTTAGACTACCGATAGTTTAAAATAATAATCAAATTTAAAGAGGGAATCGGTATGGTAAGGAGTACGCAATTCTATAAAGAATACATTAATAATTCAAGATACAACATAATAAAAAAAATATATCTAATAAGAGTCAAAACAGTAATAAAAGCAATTCTTCAAAATTAGATCAATGCAAATGTATTAAATATAAACATATATACAAAATATAAATTACGAAACTCCAACATAATAAAAAATCTTCAATGTTACGATACATTATATGTTTCAGCCTTATGTTTAGGCTCTAAGTTTACTATTTTAATAACTTTGTACCGAAATAATGTACGATTTTTAATTTTGTGTAGATCGTGAATGAATTGTCAAAATATTCTGTTGCAGAACAACTACGTATTTTTTACGGAAATTACATGAACCTACTTACATCTCTTGCTATAAATCATGCCAACATTCCTTTTCATTTTTGATTATTTTAATGTTATATATTTTATGCCAAAGTATATATAAGAACTTTTCCATTTTATAATTGTAATGTAATAAACGAATATTTTTTCTCTTTAACAGCCATCAGGGATTTTAAGGAAGCATTAGAGATAGATTCAAATTTCCAAAGAGCCAAACAGGGATTGCAAAAAGCGCAACAACGGCAAAAGTTATCGGAATCGCGAGATTATTATAAGATTTTAGGCGTTCCAAGAACGGCGAATAAGCGAGATATTATCAAAGCTTATCGGAAAGCGGCACAAAAATGGCACCCTGATAATTTCCAAGAGGGCGATGAGAAGAAGCGCGCACAAAAGAAGTTCATCGACATCGCCGCTGCTAAAGAGGTTCTTACGGATGACGAGAAGAGGGCGAAATTCGATCAGGGCGAGGATCCTCTAGATCCAGAATCAGGCCGGCACCAGCAAGGCTTCAATCCCTTCCAGGAGTTCCATCACTTCCACGGTTCTCCCTTCCAGTTTAAATTCCACTTCAATTAAACACGCCCCTATCTCGTCGTGATAGAAAAATTACTATTCTCAAATTCTAACGCGCATGTATGCGCACACCCGTCGCTTCATTCGCGATGGTATCTTCACTTCGCTCTAGCCCGAATTTCATTTCGCTACCTCGTCGTTGGAAATCGCACATATTTAACCCGTAGATGGACTCGGGAGATCCTATGTGCGCGAATTGTGTCGGTAGATCAGTGGCCATCTCGCGATGGGCAACGTAAACTGTCTCGGCACGTATCTGATAAAACGCGAAGGTAGATTTAATTGCTCACACTAGTTCGTCTATTGCAAAAACTTATAAATACAGTACTTTCTAGTACATGCAGACTGAGCGATGAGTATAATCCTATTTCGGTTTACACATAAACATTTGTCGCGTGTAATTTTATCATCGCATTATACCAACCTGTACACTACTGGTAAATGATTGAGATCGTGATTATTTCCCACGTGTTGCAATACGTAGGGAATGTACAGTGATCATCACACTGCCACTGATTGCTTCAGCGGCTGTCATTTTTAGCTTGAGAATGTGCGACAGGATTGAGAATAAGTTCGAGAGACGTTATGCCTTTATCGAGTACGATACTGAGCCGGTATATTTATATTATTGTATACTATTTATGCATATAGAATTCGTACTCGGTAATGTTCAAATAATGTGTAGAACAATGCTGTGCGCTTGTCATGTTTGCATGTGTGTGAGTCAGACTTTCATGTAAATACTGTATTTCTGATATTTGTTTAAAAATATATTTGAATAATTTATACAGATACTTCGAAGGCATTATTAGTATGTAAAGAAAGCGGTAACTCTCTTTTTAGTAATAAAATATCAAACTCTCGTCGTTTGTTCAGACACGTCGTTTGTTAAAGTCCTTTTTTTCTTAGATTATTATTTTTTGCCTCTTCTTTTCATTTTCTTTTTTTGGCGTAATCTCTTCCGCTTTTTCAATTGTTTCCACAGGCCTTTATATTTTCCTAATTGTTTTCTTACCATATAACCTCTCCATATCGATTGGATAATAGTTGCGGCTTTATTTAGCTTCTCTTCTTCTTTCAATCTTTTTTCTTCAGCAATGCATTCGTCGATAAATTCCTGTCGTTTATTCATTAAAGTGCGTATTTCTTCTATTTCTAATTTTTGTTCTTCTATTAATTTCTATTAGCAGATTAAGGTATTCATTATTAAACTCAAGCTTATCAATATCATTATATTAAACAATTGATTTTTTTCTTTTTATTTTTTGTACATTAAGTTTGTTATCTTTTATTTGTTAATATGTTTATTTTTAGTTAAATATATATATATATATATATATATATATATGTGTGTGTGTGTGTGTGTGTGTGTGTGTGTGTGATATATATGTATACTATACGGATTATATTATTTAATCTTATTTATTCAACTATCCACCTTATTACGTTAATCTTCGAATATACCTTTAATTCATCGATTTCTTCCTGTCGTTCCACAATCTCCTCATTATATTTCTTCGTCCACATATCTATCTGCTCTTCTTTCTCTTTGATATTTGCTTCTAAATAAGTATGTGTTTCAGCCGAAACAGCCTGTTCTGCATTGTACTCCTTTGAATATTCACTCAATTTGTTCAGCATATCTTTATTTTGTAGATTCAGTTTAAGTTCCTGCTGCTCCAATCTAGCTTTCGCCCATTTTTCCGCATAGCCTGAATGCAATGTACTCAATCAGAACACTATGAAACGCATTTATATGGATTATGCGTTACCCAATTTTCCATTATTTATGAATATCGCGTGATCGACTCGCGCGTCGCTTTCTTGTGCGAGTTTTATCGTGTTTTTCCTGTCTTCCTCGTTCGCTTTTTTATTGGATTCTAGTTGCTCTCGAAGTTGTTCAGCTTGGCTGAGCCACATCTGGGCGCTTTCTTCAAGATTACGTTCGTCTTCAAGTTTCTTCGCGATATTATAAATCTCTTTTTGCAGACTATCAAATGTTCTATGATTCTTCATTTCGTGAAGGACTTTTTTTAGGACTTCACTTATGTAGTTCCTAAATGCAGATTTATTGGAGAAGGAGATGCAAATTAACGCGATGTCTTGAAAGAGCATTTTCTTTTTCTTTTCAAAAATTCTTATTTTTAAAGTAAGATTACTGGGACAGTAACGTATCAAAATATTTTCGCGAAATACTTGAATATACACAGAGCCCCGATAAAAGCATCTCGAAATAACGTATTATTTTCTGAGAATGTGACATTTTTTTAATGAATTTTATATATACATCTGCTAGTCATCAAAGCAATTAGAATGTAGAATATACTTTTGCATAAGTGTATTATAAAACATGTATGAGAGTGTGTTTTTGCGCGCCTTTCTCTCTGCAATTTTTCAGCCTTCGTAGGTACAATTGGTAACAGGCCCATGTCTTCTCTGAAGATAATTTCAGGTTCATCAGGCATCCCATATGTCTCGTCGATTGTCTTGAACGAATCATCCCAGCGTGGATCGACGTTGGCTGGTATAATGAATCCGATTATAGCGAGCTGATTTAAACACTCTTCTAGGACAGAGGATATAGCGGCTGCTTCTAGTGGCGTGAATGGTGAAACTTTCATTTCCGCATTCTGCATCTCATCTTTTGATGTTTTCGACGATGGTATGTCTTTAGGTGATTCAGGAAGTTTCAAAAGCGTTTCAGATTCGATGAGATCTAATAACTGAAAAATAATAAATATCAAGTTCAGATTTAGATGATCTACAATGTGTATACATTATCTAAATGTTTTTTTGTAGATTTTTTTTGTGTAGAATTATTTTATTTATAATTTTGTATACCATGTATTTTAATATATATGTTAAAATATATAGTCTAGTTCTTTAAACATTTCTCGTATTTAAACAATAAGATCGGCAACAAGATATATTATATATATATATATATATATATATATATATATA
>NW_012130154.1:330290-333655 GCF_000143395.1 Atta cephalotes | reverse complement strand
TATATATATATATATATATATATATATATATATACATATAATTTAAATTAATTTTAACAAATTAATTCGTGTATCACGATAATGTTACTTACTTTTTTATCCTTAACATCTATCTTAGAGATTTCGTTTAAATTTTGGATGAACATGTCAGTGGACTTTTTCAGCATTTTCTCTATGGTGTGTTCGTTTGTTGACTCATCATCAATACATTATGTTTCTACGAGCTTGTTGAAAAGTTATCGATGATAATCTATTTAGAGCAATTTCTTTTTGAAATGTTTGTTTATCTTTGAGTTATTTTCAGTTCATTTATCATCATATCGGGATGGCAAACGTACATAATATTATATCATTTTATATAAAACGCGAAGACAAATAAAAACTTGAGAAAGAGAATTAATTAATATAATTAAATTATATTTCTAGAAATGCGTATAAATATTAGAATAAGTTGATATTACTTATATCTGTTTAGAATTATATAGATGAATATATAGACTATGAATAGTTATTTTCCTACAAATTATGGTAGTATGAAATCAAGATATATGTTTTGTTTATATCAGAAATAATTGCTGTTAGAAATTCAATCGTATTTATACAAACCTTATTATTATTATTATTTTCTATTCCTTATTTTTTCTTGTCAATTAGAATATCTGCTAAAAATGTGCAAAGCGTGAGTATACAAAATATTGGTACTGAAATCTTTGGTTTAATCTCTTCCCAAGTCATATTGCTAATTTTTTGATGTGTCAAGTTCGTGAAAATTTGAAAGTGTATTGGCAATTCAGAAACAAAACAGAATCAATAAATATATTCGTAATAGAGATGGAAAAATATTTTTGTTCTTGATGTTTACGTAGAAACATCATTTGTATTGAAAATAAAGATATTTAGCAACAGTAATATATTTCGTCTACATACAGTAAATATATTTTAATATTTTTCATAAATATTTAAATATTTTTGAACACAGTTATCTTAATGATTTTTGAATATGCTAAAAATATCTGTGATTGTATCAAGTCATTCTATACAAAATATAATTAAATTTGTAAAGAAAATAAATTTTCATTTTAAATAGATGTGTTTAAACTTTAACCAAACAAATGTTTGTTTAATTTTTAATGCATACTTTCTTGTAGGAAGAATAAGATTAAATAAAGAATTTAGTAGAAAGCTAATAATGCCAATTCAATTGTGAGTTTTAATTTAATTTATAAATTTCGGTTGAATATCGAATTACATGCAATACATTGTATTTGTTCATGAAGATATACAGCATATTCATAAATATATTACAAGTTAAATTTTAAATTTATAATTTATTTATATACGCTAACAGTAAATATACAATCTCTTTGCAAAAATAATTGAATATTAACATGATCTTATAATATACTCTTCAAAAGTTATCTCTTTCTAATTACGCAAAAGCACATTATCTCTTTTCCTTATATCATTTACGAAAAATAAACTTTAATTATTAAATCTTAAAATATGTTATAAGTTTCGTAGCTCAATAATACTTTGTGTATAATCGCTTAACTTTTCCTATTCTGTACATTTACTCCTTACAACTTCATTTTACATAATACAGCTATTGTCATGATAATAATAATAATAATAACGTAACAGCCTTCGTAATCTCTACGCCCGTTCGTTTTATCACGTTTACATACATTACATTTCGATGCAGATTACCTGTAACTACGCGGCTGTAAAAGCGCATTAATGGTGATCGATATAGATTCACATTGCATATACATGTGAATTATGCATGCATATCTAATAATAAGGCGGAAGTATTGCGAACGGAAATTCTCTGTTACGAAGGCTTTATATTATAATGTCGAATACATACTTTTCTCGAAAATACTATTCTCTGTAAAATATTGTACGCCCTAAAAGCGTTTACATAAGAACAATAAATATTTCTAAAAACATAGACATTTTATACGAAATAACTAGTATACTCGTGAGGCATTACACCTCTCCTAGGATAAAACGTATGACTTGTGGAGTATTCTAATAGGTTTGTAATCGAGCTCATATAGATATCAGCGAATCTAAACAGTCTTCTAGAAAAATAAGTCGGATTATGATATGTTCTAAACACTGAGCCGAATTGTTCGTTGAAAACAGATTTAATTTCGTTTCTTAATTGATCCCGTTCTCTCATCCATTCGTCCAGTTCATTTTGTACTTTAGGTCCTTCATAATCCTGATGTTCCTCAATTAAACCGGTTAACATTTGGAGCCAGTTCGCATTTTCTTTGAATTTTGGATCATTCAAGGTTTCGATTTCGTGCTGTAATGCAATTTATGTATTATACATATGGTCACATCTACTAAATTCAGCGTATCAATATTCTTTTGAAAACATATTAGTTTCAAAAAAGATTAATAAAAATATTGTTTAATTACCGTCAATTCTTTTATAATTGCCCCCGTTCGCCAGCCATGTTCTAAAGTCACGTCCGCCAGATCGCTGTATGGGTGATCACCAAAATACAATACTTGATGTCCTCGCCATCCGGTCATATCTTGCAACTGTTTAACTGTTCCCTAAGTGTTTTCATGGTTAATACAGTATTACTTAGTATATTATATAATCATAAATATATAATTTTTTAAAATTTATAATTAATTAAAAAATATATAATTTTTCAAAATAGAGAATTACCTCAAGATATATGATACCCTTGTTGAGTTTAGTAACTCTATCCCATAGTTGCGTCTGTTTAACTTCGTCATAGATTCTCAAGGGGCGCGTTTCTTCAGTGAAAAATTTTGGTTTTCTCGCTTGAACAATTACTACGTCGAAGTAATTCTTCCAATTTTCGCCAACCAAAAATTGCATTCCGTTGTTACTGTAAAAGTCATGTCAATTATTATATAATAATTATTATATATATAATAGATTTTGTTTAATTTAAGATTGCTAATACTTGAGAAACATACACGAAATGAAAAGGACTGTTTGTGACCAGAAACGTTTTTTTGCCGGCATTTCGAAGTCGATCGAAAAATCTCCTTAAATCTTTATTCTGTTCCAAGTATTCAGATACATTTTCCACTACTAATCGGTGCATTATAGGATGACAACTTTGCACAGAGTTCTATAAATATTATATAAAATTCATTACGATAGCAATTAGCAAGCTTACATTTTGATTGCTCACCTTAACGTCTCTGAACAGTATCTCTGGATGATAATCAATGTGATTCTGTAGAAAATATTCCGTGACGTTACACAATAGACATATTTCCGGTACCGAAAACAAATCGGCTAATTGTACCATTTTCGAGCGATGTACAGCATCCTGAACAAATAAATGTCAGAATTTAGAATATTCTAA
>NW_012130154.1:323578-330270 GCF_000143395.1 Atta cephalotes | reverse complement strand
TATATATATATATATATATATATATATATATATATATATTATACCCGTGAATATAAATATATATTTATTATACTTGCCTTCTGTATCGTGATCGAAGCAATTCATCAAAAATACACATGTTGATACATGCAAAAACAGAGAACGAGAGACATTTAATACATTAAGATTTTTCTTTACAAATGAAAACGTACAAATCGTGAAAAATATTGCTTCTTTTTGCCGCGGTATAAAAAAAAGAGAAGAAGAAAAATGTTTTAATATTTAGAAAAATGATTAAAAATAATTAAGCATAGAGTTGTTCAGTTATGCAACAAATCACATCGTCGATATTTAAAAATTGTGAAGTTCTTCTCATATCTTGAATTTATTGATTTTAAGCAAATCATGCTCATTTTCTTATTAAAAAGAAGTAACATGTTCTTATTAAAAAGAAGTAACATGTGTGCATTAAGCTTTTAAGTGCTATGCATAATTCACTAATTTTCCCATTTTATCATCGTTATTCGATAATGAACTCACATAAGAGTGTTTATGGGGTGCCTCCACATAAGCTATCGGTATTATCCTGTTCTTGTAGATTCGAAGAACCTCTTCATCGGGTACGGGATGCAAGCCACGATAAACGGCCCCCAATTGAATTTGCAAGAAGCTGTCGAGTTTCAGCAGGAGACCTTTCTCGATGTCGTAATGGAGGCCGCGAACGGCAAAATTTTCTCTGTACTCTAGATTGGCAATTCCCTCTGGATACTGGAATAATTAAGCTTGTTTAAGTGAACTTCAAGATGAAATTCTAATCAGTTGTAATTGTCCTTTGATTTCGGAAGAAATTTTGAGGAGCTGAACTTTAAGGTGAAAAGACAAGCTTTGCGTACTATTACACATTTAATTCTTTTACCTTTCATTAAAGCAGAAACTAAAGCTTTTACTAAAGTTTTTAATAAAGCACAAACTATTTTTCATAATTAAATAATATTTATCTTGAAAATGATAAAAAGATTTACAATACATACGAAATACATTTATTTTATTAATTATTAAATATATTTGATCAAAGACATTTTAATTATATTTTTTTTATTATTATACAAAAAGTTGATTCTAGATTTTATTCAAAGAAGCAAAAGAATTGCATATATAAATACATATCTTATCGATTTGATTAATTCAGCAAATTTATCACAAAATAGAGACCTTATATTTTTTAATAAGCATATCACGACCCAGGCTGTAAAGCAAGTAGTCCATAGATGGCTTGTAACACGCCAGCGTGTAATCGTAATCAAATCCATAGACCTGGACCTCTTTCAAATCGAGCTCGTTGCAAGCAAACACGCCTTTGGGATTCACATCTTGCGGCAATTTCTTTGCTATAAAATTACGACAATGAAAATTAATCCGAGAAGTCTGAAGAGAAAAAGATGCTGAGCACCTAATCTATTGTTAGATCTAGGCATGTATTTTAAATACTTTTATTTAAAACAGTATTTGTAATACAAGTATATTTTATATTTTATATTTCAGCGGGCATAAGAAAATATTATGTATTTTGTATTTAAAATCGAAAGATTAAAAGTTTTTTTATATATTACTTTGTAATTCAAATAGCAAGATTGATCGTCAATCTTATAGTATTTAAAATACAAAATACTTTTATATGATCCCATATGTGAAATACAAAATTTGCATCGCTAAAAAAATTTATGCTTCGCTAAAATACCAAATGTAAATTATAGTTGTCTTACAACTCTCTTAATTTTTGTTTTTCAAAGAAAAATATTTCAAATACATGCCCAGTCCTATCTAACGCGATAAGAGGCGAACGGTGCGATGAAAGACTTTGTCCCTCTCTGAGAATTGGAAATGGATCGGTATCGCTCGCATCCGATCTTAATTTCGCGCGAGCTCGAGTCTCAATTGGAATGAACTACAGTTATTACTCCTCCAGACCTAACTGGCGATCAATTTGTGCGTCAGTGCTCCCGTTTCATTCTATAGATGCGCGCGATACAGGCCGATTTTCACTGTCCTAGATTTTTCTGCCCGGCATTCGTCGCCTCCTCTCTGTGCCGTGAGAGACCGATCTCCGCGATCTAAAATCTAATCCGCTCTTTGGCCGCTCTCCTTATGATGCTTTTCGTCAGCAGAGTAATTAATTAAGACGGACACTGGAGTGTTGGACGAGCCGAGAGACGTGGCGAATATCCTCATCAATAATTTATGTATTTTTTCTGTTAACTCGCTCACTCAAATAACTTGCTCGATGCGACTTCATGTCGTTATCATATGAGCCGTCCAATTGCGACGATAAATATAGGCTACGGTTCGTAAGTTTGTCAACGCAGCCGGAGATACACGGGTATTTAATATTGAAATTTCGTGAGACTACGTTTTACTGTGTTCTTCGCACTCGCGACAAATTTATGTGAATGTGCATCGGTCCGTTTTTTTTCTCTTGGCATGCCTTCCGGTTTTTTAATTTATCGAAGCTCCGCAAATTCATAAATAATATATATCGCTAATTTCTATAATTATAAGCGATAAGATATGCACTGCTTGTACTTATTTATATGTATATATACAGGAGATACAAAAAACGCGAATATCTGAGAAATATCTATCTATTTGTTTTATTAATAAAAAGTTGGTCCATTATTTGTTTAAATCACACAGTTTAAATCTACAGATTCTATCCTTGTTAAAATAGAGTTGAATAGGATAGCAACTGCTACAGTACAACCATTCCTTTTATATCATACCATTCTTCTAACAGAAGTCTTCTAATTGCTTAAAAGATATTGAAGGAGAAAATCTCTTGTACAACATAGTTCGCAAAGAAACGTAAGGGCATCCTAAAGACGTCTTAAAGACGTAATAAAGACGTCTCTAGGACGTCTCTTGGAAAAGTGTGTTGTTTCTTACTCTGTACTTCAAAACCACAAATATTGCGAAATATTGTAATAATATATTAATTGATATTTAAATCAGGCATTGATTAAAAAAGATGGAAAAACGATGAAATTTTGAAGAATAAAGAGTTCTTTTGGAAAATAAAATGAAAAGAAAATTTTCTCCTCAAATATCATTTATATAAGCAATTGGAAGATATTCTATTAAAGCGACAGTACAATATTAGATTTACTCAAGATAGAATAGTCATTCGTTGAGTGACTATTCAAACAATAATAGAATGTGTATTAAAAGCAAATGATGGGCCAACCTCTTATTAATAAAACAAGTAAAATAAATAGCGTTTTTCCCAGAGTTTCATAATTATTATGTTATCAATCTCTTCTATTTATAATGCCATATATAATATATGGGGACTTTTTTAGGCCCTACAATGAAAGAAATTAGAAACCGAAATAAACGTTGAATATTAAAAATTAAAAAAATTAGGAAATGAATATAGAAACAATGTATACGATGAATACGAATAAGATATAAGACATATTCTGATTATATATATTATAAAGCTACAAATTCCGATATTCTGGAAGTATTGAAAATCTATAGCGCACGTAATATATAATGTAGGGTGCGTTCCGAGTTGCGCATAAAGCGCATGTATGATGCATCATTCTTTTTGTTGTTTACCAAATAATAAAGAAGAATAAAATGATAGCATGCGCTTTATACGTAACTCGGAGCATCCATAAATTTTCAGTACGCAGCGAATATCAAAACATCCCAGATTATGTTTTGTATCGTTTTTATTTGTATCTATTGTATTTCTATATAAATGTGTATTTCTATATAAATATATTAATTTATTTTTTTTACATTTATCTAATGAATAATTTCTGTTCCTAATATTTTTTCCCATTGTATGCACAACCTTACATATTTTTAATTGGAACAATCTGCATTTCAGATCGCGTTAAATTAAAAGACTGAGTCTTTTTTTCTTTTTAAATTTTTAGATACAGTAATTATGAATTTTTATTTTCTACCAATTTCCTGCTTCCTGCAAAAAAACAATAAAGTTGTAATCAATGAATGTTCAATATTTTTTAAGAATGTATCGTAAACAACAAACAAAAGCTATAATTGCGCTAATATTGCTAATTCAAGTGTTCGGACACGTGTATTCGAGTGTTTGGCGACCGGCCATTCGATGGCGAATTTTGTCGCATCGTCGTTGCAAACGTAATCATAACATATGCGTCTCTCAGAACTTTTGTCGGATCCCGTCGCAATTTCGCCGCAGCGAAGACGCATAACGATGCGTCGTCGTTCTTGCAGGGAGAACGATCGATCCGCGTGCCAATAATTCGCTCGGCATGCGCGCCATGTCAAGGTCGCGCAAGCGCACGTGCCCTATCGATATATCGAACGCGCCGAGCGCATGCGCAGCACCCTTCGCGCGTGACGAAAGTACACAAACACAGACGCAGGCGAAAGACACGCACGCAAGTGACGCGCGATCGACGCGTACTGACATGGCCATAGTATGTTGACCACTCACACTTGCACTTCTCGAGCATTCTCAGGTAATTCTCGCGCAGGTCTTCGCGCGATACTTGACCGCGGTTGAGGGCGCGATCGCCCACCGTGCGTCTGGATGTTCCATGCGGTCCAGGGAGCGCAAACGACCGTGTTTCGATGACGCGGCGCGATGTCGCGACGAACCTCGCGTACAACATTACGGACGATCGGGACGATTGGCGGACACGCGACGCAAACCACCGCTGCGCCGCGCGGCGATTGGCCGCACCGCGCGGGCGGCCGGTTTGAATTGGGCCGCCACAGCTGACCTCGCGCCTCTACCTTCTCCACGAACGTGGCGGTTTATTAGACGCGGCGTAGACTGAAGTTTGCCGCGAGATAAGGACGAAATCGAGCGATTGGTCGCGCCATTCGATCACTTGTTTCGATATACATGATGCGATTGGGCGTTACTTTTATATCTCGTTCGCTATTGAATGATTGAATTTCCTTCTTCGTCTTCATCGTGCCCGTGATGTTCCCTTCAATCATTTGTTGCGTTCGTGCCTCCAACGTCATTAGTGCAGCATCGTTTCGTATGCCTTGCGCGATATATAGATCGTAAGATTTATATAATAGAAGGGTTATTTGAGCGTGTTAACTGCTATTTATACTCAATGAATTTAAATGAGACATGCTATGTTTGCAATGACGACGGTGTTTCGAAATCATAGCGCTTATATTGCGCGAATGCGAAGGATATTTACAAGGCGACTATTATGAAGGTAATATGTTTCAAATGTATAGGAGAAAGCTTTGAAATTTTGAAAAATCTTTAGTTATTGGATATTAGTTTCGATTTACAAAAATATAATTTTGAAATTCTTGCTACGCAAGATATTTTGTTGAACATTTAAAAATCTCGCTTTGTATATGATATTAATTAATTTGTTTTTTATTTTGCGCTTGTGAAGTAATTTTGAAAAAGAAAGACGCTCACTTCAGTCAATTTTCAGCAATTTGTCTCAAATTTTAAGATAAAATTTGTAATTAATAAAATAATAGAATCATTAATATTAATATAAAATTTATTTATATTATATGTAATATGTATAATTAATTATTATATTGATAATTAATAGTATATTATTATGTATAAAAAATTATTATTTGTTATATGTATTCTAATATTTCTGTTATTTTATTTATTATACAACATATAAATTATAAATGGAATTTTATTCTAACAACTAATTAAGTATATGTATATATATATATATGTGTCTAAATGGATTCAAATTATTTTTAAACGAATTTCGAAACGGATTTCTAAGTGGGTTATCATAGATTGAATCAGTGATAAATTATAATATTTTATCAATTATATCAATTATTAATTATATCTTAAAATGATAATCTTTATTCATTTCTATATGTCTTTCTAAACTCGCTGCGTATGTCTCTTATTCGACATTCGACTTAAATACTTGTTCAAATATATACGGAAATGCTCCGTTTTCTTTATTTTATCTTCGAGTCACACAAGTTGTTAAAATACGATCCATCGTGATTACGTGACATTAAATGACTCTAATTACAGCCAAACGTTCGAAATACTCGTTTTTAGAAAGTTGATGAATCCGTTCATGAGATCTATATTTAAAGACAATTGTTTCTCTCCCCCATTGCTTAATATTTACTTCATGTTAAGTCCGATAAATAGGTTAATTGCTGCACACGAGTTTCCTACCTTAACTGCGTGATTTGAATGCAGCAGTCGGTGAGTTTCTCTGCGCAAGAAGTAAATACCCGAGGCTCGTTATATAGGTATTCAAGGTATTCCCTGTACAAGTGACGTACAGGGACATTCTAGGATACTTAGCACACTTGGCATTCGATTCTAGAGAGATTCGCGATTTATGTCGCTCCCAACCGTTACGAAGAGCCCCTGGCCGATTCTACGCCTCCGTATTTAATAGGTGGTCATGAACTTATTGATGATGTGATTAACGATCGTTCGCTGTGTTGCTCGTCGTGTCCATTCCGTCGGTTCATTTTCTGCATCTGCATGCTGCATCCCTGTTATTCATGGTTTTATGGAAACTGTGAGTCACTGAAAAAAATTTATTAAATCTTAACACATCCTTTGGATTATATATATATATATATATATATATACATATATACAATATATATATATATATATATATATATATATATATATAGTATTATATATATAATTAATAAACTATATATATTATAGAATA
>NW_012130154.1:302418-323558 GCF_000143395.1 Atta cephalotes | reverse complement strand
GTAGTACACTAACGTAAAAAAGTTAAAATTAAATTAACTTAACTACACTACTTCGTAGTAGTTACTATATATATATATATATATATACATATATAATATATATATATATATATATATATATATATATATATGATTCTTTGAATAGTATTAAGTAAACAATTACTTACAGTAAATATTTACTGGATAAAAAAATGATTTAATCAAATTAATAATTTTTGGATCCAATAAATACGTTTACATTGTAAATATTTATTACTTAGAACTATTCAAACAAATATTTATTTTAAAAATTTAGTATTTTTTTGAGTGTACACTGAGAGAAAAAATGATTGCAATTATCATAACTTCAATTTTTTAATTTAACTTCAATTTGTAATCATTTTTAGTACAACTATATATTTGTTTTGTATAACCATAAATGAAATTATTACTAACATTATAAGAAAAATAGAGCTCCTAATTATAATTATTTTATCATGCAATTATATATAATTGCAAATATCAAATATTTTTTTTTTCAATCTAAAGTGGGAAGCAACCGAATAAAAAAAGGCAAATAACTATCCAAAAATAATATTATCGTTAACGAGAAACAGAATAATTATAAGTAAATAAAGAAATTAATAATTTAATATTTTGTAACTTAAGATTTTTTTCTTAATTTTTTTTCATCTTCGACGCGATACATATACTAATATTGATGCAACATCAGCGATTCACGCTCACCGATTAAAGAAAGAAATATCGCGTCATGAAGCTAATAATCTCGTCAGATAACAGCATCTTACGATATCCAAAAATGATTATTCACTGCTTCCTGATTGATGGATGTCGAAAGCTACAATTTTCTAACATCTCCGCGTATAACCATTCTGCCACCATCGGTGGCACGCGACCTCGTTGCCTTAATCTAACGTATCTTCGATATCTTCAGTCGCACGCAGAAAAAAATGTTTGGAACATGTGATTATAATTACATAGTAAACTAATTGTGGTTAGAAGCTCCATTTTTGTGATTATTACTACTAAATAATGTTAGTAATAATAACTATATATGTAATTCTCTCATACAATATGAAAAAATTGTACTACAAATTGTAATAATTTTAAATGTTAATAAAGTAAAATATCAAGATATAAATGGTAAATAAAATAAACTTTTTTATTCAGTAAATAACAGTTGCAATTACAGTGAATACAAATCATTTTCTTAAATTCACTTATATTTGTGGCAATAATAACTAAAAAATATGTTAAGAAAAAAATTAAAGATTTTTAAGCAATGCATGTGTGACTATTATTAATTGACTATATTAACTATATGATTAAAACAATCATAAATGTAGTTGTCCCCCAAAAATAACTATAGCTAAATATAGTAATTACAATAATTTTTTTCTCAGTGTACTTTTCTAATAATGTCCCTGATCATATGTACATGTCGCGTCTTTGCCGGCATTATCTCGAATGATTGATCTTTTCGGCGTAGGATACGATGTGTCTATTATATGTCGCGCTATTACATAACATTTTCCCCGCATTAATCTTGGTGTGTATGCGCTGCTGGTATTCTGGGTGATAAACAAGCAACGCGGAAATATGTATACAGCGACACGCAATACATATTTTACATACACTTTCTCCTTTATGATTTGAAAAAATTGATATTTAAATATATTATTTTACGCTGTTATAAACGCGCATTTTGCACATAAATATTCTCTTTTTTTTACGGTCCCCGTCGGTCAAAATGACGCAGATAAAATTACGGATTTTTGTGAACGACTTTTCGAACTATTGGTCGTCGAATTTGTACTTCAAATATACAATTCCACGGGACAATCAAATTTTACGTTGTAACAAAGTATACATATACTGCCACGATATTCTCTGTAAAATTTCCCACATGTATCCCGGGATATCCCTGAGGCGTTGAATATACATCCCGCTATCTATATATTGACAGTTTCAACAGAATCAACGTGCATACGTTGTTGCTGCTGAAGATTCGCCCGTACGATCGCCGATTTCATATCCGCAAATATTGTGTCATGTTAAAAATAGCAGCTTGACTTTCCACTCCTTTACGGAGGGCAATAATCATTATATGCTCGCGACTTTCTACGTAATTCAGCACCTCTCACCGTGACTCCACCCTTCCGCCGTATCATCATTATTTCCGATCATGTTTCTGATATTCTTAATTGCTCTAGACACGTATTATGGAACTGTTTAGTATGGATTCCTATTCTGTTTCTCCTAGAAAACACAATAGAAAGGACTGGTAAACTTTGAAGCTAAGATATTAAAGATTCTAATGATCGAAGCCTCGAATGTTCGAACCTTCGAAACTTCAATGCTTCGCTCTTCAAAGAATAAAAAGTATACAATTATTAATTTAATATAGTTAATATATTTTATTAAATATATTTTTATTAAAAAGTATACAAATGTATCACAAATATATTCTCATTTTTTTTGCGCAAATATATTTTTCGAAGATTCAAAATTTAACTTGAACTTCGAAGCTTCAAAGGCATCTGAATTTCGATAGTTAATTAATTCAAAATCTTCGAAGTTGTCAAATGTAACAGTTCTAATAAAAATCTAGAGAATAATCAAATAATTCGAATCGGAATCCATTCCAAATATTCCATATAATATATTATTTTCACTGAATGGTGCTAAATACGCGATGAATATTAATTTATCACAAACTTGTTGGAAAAAAAATTATTGGGTTGTCCGGAAAGTTCGTGCCGACTAACCTATATATAATTTAATAAATGTATACTAAAATTTAAATTTTCTGCGTTTAAATTTTCCTTCAACATCGGCACGAATTTTCCGGACAATCCAATAGATACATTGTCTTGACAAAAGGTGTTTGTCTTTCACGAGATAAATGAGATTTATTGAACGACCTACGAATAACCGTTATGGATAAATTTTTTTATCAAATTGCTTATGTACGATTCGTTATATCACAGCAATACTACTATCACAGATGATAGATGTAACGAGTTATGTGAGTGAATATGCTAATCAGCTGATAATTATGTGGTCGCAATTTTCAACCTGTATTAATCTATTACTTAATGGTTCACACTAACTTTAGCTTGCGGTCATTAAAGCGATACATTTCTTCGTGGATCGTCGGATTTGCAGCAGTACTTGCACGCGTTCATTAATTAAGTGGGAAATAAACGAGCGAGAGTCACGGATAAGATTCAGCCAACTGGTTTAAGCTTGCCCGCCTTTTCCTTTTACAAAAACGAATTACGGCAGTTCTAGTTATTTATAGGGATACTTTTCACAATCGTAAATTTTTATTGATTAAGTTTCCTCGTGTAAGTGTTCTTTTTAAATTAAATAAGGGAGAAACAATATGTCGTGCTCAAGAGAATTCAATGTTCTCGGACATACTTTGGACGTATTTGTAATTTCAAGTGAAAAACGATAAAAGAGTACAATTATTTAATTTATGCACATAATGTAATTGGAACGTTCAGCCGGAAAACGAATTTTTAAGATTTTCTCATGAATGCGCGATTCGTGTATGCACTTCCTGCGTAAACGGAGTCACGTTTCCCATCACACGGATGACTTCCTGACTCGATTTTTTTTTTTATCACGCTCGCCTCTCAGCTCCTTATAGTTTTCTAACAATCGTTTGTATTTGTCTTCCCGTAGACAAAGGTTAATTGCAATCGGAAGGACCGTGTTAATGATGTCTTCGTGCTCGCAAGAGTTTCACCATTTGTGATAATAAAATGTAAGGCCGGGCTAATGGTGCAAAATGCATTTGAGGTAAACGAGTTTTTGATTTAATCGAGCGATGATGATCGGCCGGAAATAGAAACGCTTTAACATTTGATATAAATACCCACAACGAGAGCTTCAAATAAAAAAAATATAAAAAAGAAATTGAAAAAACACATGAAAGATATAAAAAGCATAAAATGCACATTTTAAAGCACAAAATAAAATCGCGTTACATGCGATAAAATGTAAAGCTGTGCTCACTTTACCGTGCACTCATGACGAATATTTCAAAAATAAAATTTGACATTTTTTTCTCGGTTTTCAAAGCTACCTGCGAATGATCTACAACATCGAATTAATTCTGTGTACAATCATATAACTTTTACATGAAATTTTTTATCGAGACACCACGTATTCCGCAATTCTTCAATATATGTATCTACTGTTCCGAGATGCAATATAGCAACAATAAAATTTATCTGTTGAGGAACCCGCGATTAAATGCTAGATCGTTAAATCGTTTCAGTCCTAAGTTCGTCTTTAGGGAGCGGAGAATACTCAGAGCAACGGAAATTGCTTTAAGGTTCACGTACAATTAATACCTATTTTCTATGGTCTAACGTAAACGCGCGATACGTAGAATCACCTATGGGGACGTATGCGAGCGTGTGCATACGCGAATGTGTGCACGCAAACGGCAAAGGTGGCGAAGAACGCAGATTGCTAAAGGCGCTGTTCCGGTGACCTACTCCGCGATTATCACTCACTGTGGCCGATCGCCGATGCAAGTGCGTGAGCGTTAACTAGTGTTGCCAGTTACACCGTGCGCCATGGGAAAAGGAGGACGCCACGCGGGGACGTAATCGCGTAAATGTCGTCACGAGTCGTCTCGTGTCGAGCCCTTTCCTGGCGCGATCACAGCAGGTGCATTGAACCGATGTTTCTGTGTGTCCGGATCGCGATTTGTTTCTATCTATGACCTTACCGTGACTTCGTGTCACAAGCTGCAATTAATTTCTTAGTTAGCACTAACGTGTGACATACATAACATGTCGTCGTGACAACTGTTATGAAAAATGAAATAAATAATATAAAGTAATCCTGTAATAAGATTAATTAATGTTGCCTAATAAAATGTTTCGAAAGTGGTAATTAATTTACTCTTTCTCTAATGATTTATCACTTTAGTCTCAGTTCCATATGATGCAATAAATTATTTCAGTTTTATATTTTGAAAATCGCTTTACCTTAGAAATTTTTATCTGCACAGAACGATTTTGTTGAAGTATTTATTTAGCTGGAAACAAAATTTAACTGGATACAGATCTGAAAACAATTTTGGATCATCAAAATAATTACATAGAAATTTTTGACTTTATGAACAATGCAAAAAATGATTTTAGCAACTAGCTCGAGTGTCTTAAATAATTTTGTATTTAGCTTTTAGAGAATTTTTTCCTATCTAATTTTTAAATTTCAACAAGCGTTCTTTCCGTGTATTCACAAATAATAACATAATTTCATTAAAATATATAATTTCTTGTGTGTGAAAATATAAAGTTAATTTCGTGATATATACAAAATATTTTTTAAAATCGCATTGATATCCTTTCGGCTTTCAAATATATGATAAATTTGTTGATGACAAATTTATCGAATCGTACGAATTATGGTACGTTTGAATTAAGTCGACAGGAAAAAAAATCGTTGTATCTCTCGTTATATCTTTTCTTGTTATTAAGCGAATGATGAATTCGGATCGCTGGTCGATAACCAGTTACCGCTGATTTCTGGCAAGTGCCCGCAGAGAAAGTATGGTTGATCGAACGATGTTGCGATCGATCCAGGCGGCGAAGCATGACCGATCCGCGAATCAAATGTATTCCTTGATCGCGAAACGTTTTTTGCTTGTCTCACATTTTAGCCTATTATCCGCGCGTTTACCGTAATCGTTGATTTCTTATTTTTTTTTCAACACAGCTGTTACAAAGTATGTGTGTTAGCTCTCTTAAACTCTCCACGCTATATTTATGTATCTTTTAACAAGCTGCATCTTAAAGCTTCAGAGACCATCAAATGTTAAGATATTAGCTGATGAATTGAAAACTCATAAATTAACTAATTCATTGTGAGAGTTTGATGACGAAACAAAAAATAACTTTGATATACCAATAATTAAATTCAGATTCTAATAAATAAATTGATAAGATAAAATGCCTTTCAGAACCGTATAAGTTATTAACATATATATATGTTAACTACTCTGTTTTGGCTCCTCCTCAGTATACAAATTATATTTCATACCGTATATCAATAGTTATTTTGACTTTCTTTTAATTTGGTTCGTTTCTTGGGTTAATTATAAAAAAATTGCATAAGAAATGGATAAGAATTTGATAAGAGTTTTATTCAGTGGCTGAAGAAGTTTTCCTGGTAAAAATAATATGCGTTAATATTCCTAATTATTGTCTAGCATATTTTTATTATTATAATTAAAAGTATAGTCCATTTATTGCCTGTTTTTGTCAATTTCAGTAAATATATTTATATTTTGCGCATCTTTCATGAGCAATAATTATAAGTAAAAGTTCATATTTTGATCCTAAGTAGTTTTACTTCTCATTGTCAGTTATTAAACAGAGCTAATATAACTGTTTGGTTAATTGCTCAAAAAATGCATGAAATTTCATGAACCAAGAAAATATGACATACTTTTGTCGAATTCGGTAAATGAGGACATTGTTTGGAAGCTACTTAACATATATTTTCAAGTTGTTTGCACAATCATAGTCGCGACTTTCTTATCGTGACGTCATACGTTTATCGCGAAACAGCGTGTGAGGAATTGAGCCTTCCAGTGTGTTTTGTTGCCTGCTTCCTTGTTCGCCACCCTTGCAGGTTGTGATGTACGTTATCTTGCATAGTTTAAAGCTTGTCGTGCAGGTTTGACGTCGTCCGAGACAAGCGCATGCGGAATGATTGATCTCAACGGAGGCATAGATAGCGAAGAGACAACTCGGTACAATGATTCCTTAACGTTAGTTGCACGCGGCAAAATATACGGCGAGAAAATAGCACGGTATTTATCAAGCCAAACAAACTTGCAACAAAGCAGGCAAGGCAACCTGCAATTAACCATCTCCTCTCCAGCAGGAGAAGCAGACATGGTAGAATATACAATAGACTGCAAGGAAGTTGCCCTTCCTGTCTAAGTGGAAATTCTTATTACACATTACTTTAACTGATCTTGCTTTATTTCTCAAATAATGTACAAACTTTACGTTGCATATAAACTGCGATATTTTTTGAAAATTTCTCGTGATACTTATCAATTGCAAAAAATCTTCTGGAAGTCTGTTAGAATTAAAAGAAGCTTTTTTTAAAATAAATTTAAAAGATTAATATTAAAACCGTCTTAATAGTGTCTTCCTAGAAAGTGCCAATTTTTTTTTATCGTTAAAATTGTTTATGTTTACATATTTTTAATATTCTATAACAATTATAATATAAACAAATTAAAATGCTTAGTAGAGCCAAAATGATACCCGTTAAACGTTTTTTGAAAAGGTAGAAATAAACGGTATTTTGTCGTTTGAAGATGTTACGAGTGTGTAAATTGTAATTCGGGTATAATGAACGTGCTAACACATGGAGACGCGGAGCCGAGGAATTCTTTACGAACGTTTGCCAAGTTGAAAAATAACCTTGACCCAGTCTTGTAAATGCCTGCCTGGCTGTCGTATCTGGAAATAGTAATTTTACGATCAGCTCGCTCTCGGGACAATTCATTTTTGCACGTTCAAACCGCAACTGGTACAATAGAAACGCATCAACGCGCTAACGTAAGATGTTTAGTCACAGATCTCATTGACTGAAGCAATTGTCACGTTTTGTTTCTTACACGATATGAGGCAACAGTTAATGGTTGGGAAAACTTTAGCTTTTCAAATGAGCAGTAGAAGATAGCTTACAATTGTACTTTTTTCAATATGAACAATCAATCGTAATTCTAAATTTAATGATAAAGTATCAAATTTGTATAAATATAATTATAAATCTCTAAGTAATTATGTTATTATTAAATGATGAATGATGAAATTAAACAATCTAATATTAACAATCTAATATTAAACAATCTAATATTTGTAGCATTTGTGTTTATAATAATCTATTTCGATACAGATATCGAAAGAATTAATTTTCAATTAGAATAGAAATCTGTTTAATCACTTATTAAGCTCTTAAAACGGTTATCATATTATCGTCATTTTATTATTGTTTATTAAGTTCGATTTTTTTGGAAGACATTAAAAATTAAACAAGAAAATTGTAAAGCATGAAAACCGCGAAGAATATAACGTACGTTTTGAGCAAGATATTAAAGCAACTATCGAAATACCTTCTCTCGATTACACAGACGCGTTATTTATGCGGCTCATCGCTGTGGCGCAGTGCTATAATAAATAATTTCGATAAAAGGGCTCCGTTTATCACACAAATTCAATGGCAGCGCTTGCCCCGGCTCATGACCGCGGCTCCAATTTGTTTCAATTAAAATCGTAATAGAATACATTATCACCTCCGCACCGAGGCATAAATTCTCCTATATAATCCGAGATATTTGAAAATATTTCTTTCGATTACACGAGCGAGCATTTGCGACTGCAAAAGTGGCGAATATGATTTTCGATTTAAGTACCTGAATACTCAAGCTGATGTTTATTGTCATTTTACGGAGATTAAGTCGGAAGTGAAATATTCATTATAAGATAGAGTTCCTAGAGTTCAAGTTAAGTGGAAACTTTTGGGGATAAAATATTCGAGCTTATTTACACGCAAGAGGCGCGAGGTTTACAATGAGGAGCCGCTCTGTGATCGAGGCTCGGAAATTTCCGCCAAGGGAAAGTCGGCTGGACGTTCGTTAAAGAATACGCTTCTGCTACTGATTTCCACCTTTTCTGGGCCACCCTGCGAAGAATATCGAGACTGTGGAAGTCTGTCCGCATACCATACCGCCGGATGATCGCGGCGATATACGTACCGCGCGTACAAGTTCGCACGCACGTACACATACTCAGTGTGTAGGCCGGAGAAGGAACGAGACACTACAAAGTGGCGTGCCACGGGAGTATGGACCTTGCGAACGGTCAAAGTCGTGGCCTACTTCACTTCCTGGCTTCAAGAAACTTTCTCCTCGTGCCGCTCGTGCGTTCACGCGAGAACCGAGAGCGGCGGGGCTCTCGATCGGATATACCGATTGTGATTCCCTATACTCTTCGTCTCTTTAGAGTGGATGAAATCCTAAAGACGAGCGCCGGTTATATAGCACAACCTAGTTAGCACAACTGATCTATTTGAACTAGAAAAGAATTCATCTTCTTGAATTCTTTATGAATTAATTTGATCTTAAGAATTTAAAAATATATTTATATGCATATTTGTATATGTTACCTGTAATAAAAGTAATATTTAATTTAATTATGTAAATCAAAGCAAAAAAAAAATAAATACGATTTATTCTTATAAAAAATTAAAAAATAGAAAAACAGAAAAAATTTATCGTTTCGAATTCGAAAAAGAGCTCACAATTGATAAAAAAAGTGAAATCTTTTGTGACTCTCAAA
Organism: Atta cephalotes; assembly: GCF_000143395.1. Classification (NCBI taxonomy): domain Eukaryota; kingdom Metazoa; phylum Arthropoda; class Insecta; order Hymenoptera; family Formicidae; genus Atta; species Atta cephalotes. The sequence continues at coordinate 314,169 of NW_012130154.1, read as the reverse complement.
AACTTTTAGAACAGAAATAGGACGAAACGAATTCATTTCGTAAATCGGGAATAAAAAAAGAATTCTTTTCGGACTTTTTGAACTATCTGGGTTTCATATTTATTAAACATGATTCGTTAATTAAAGATACTTATCTCCGAAACAAGAAGAGACATTTAATACAGAATGGATGCTTTACAAATAAATATTTTACATAAAAGTAAATTGATTCATTAGTATAGCAGTGGGATGAGTTCAAGATATAAACTCTCATCGTGTCGTATGTAATTAATTCACGCTTTATATTTTGGGTTAATATCGTCTAGAAAAATTTATGAATAAATTAAAATTTAGCTTTACCATATAGGAAAATATTTTATTTATATATTACATAAATTTTAATATTATATTCTTCATATAATATTTTATATAATATTATATGAATAAATTCATATAATTAATATAATATTTATAATTTCATATAATATTTTTATATCTATCTGGAAACTGTTCGTTTCACTTTTATTGTCCGATATTTTGGTATTTCCGACATCTTCATTTGTTCTTATTTATAAAATTAGGATCTCATCTAGTTAACACAGAAATAAATCCAAGAGATCCAATAAGTTAATCTATGAGCTGAAATAGATATATCTCGACTATTGTTTTTGGAAAATGGATCAAATCGATAGCTCCTAATTTAGTTTGGCCGATTCGCCACGCGGATGGCGATGTACCACTTGGAGAATGTATCATTTGATATCCCCATCCTATCGTTATCGGTCGGCTAAAAACGGTCTCGTCCTGATTTTTGTTTAATCGGCCAACGTACAACTAAAAGTATTATTCGGAACGTTCCATTGGCCGAGTATCCGCCGTGCATCCGAGTATGGGCCACGAGCCATAAACTGTGTGTACGAAGCGTGCACCATTCGCTCGCGCCAGCTCGATAATCCGCGGGCGACCGACAATAAAATATCCCTGCGAATATACGGACGAATACTTGAAGGAATTGGTACCTGAGACTCGTAAAGGTAGTCCTCGGCTCTCTTGACGCATTATCGTCAATTGTCGAGGGACTGGAGGCCGGCGAGTTTCACCGATTATTTCGCGTAACCCTCTCACGTCGATCGCGAGATATCGTCTCGATGTCCGATTTGATGCGTCCGTTAGTTCACCTCGGAAAATTACAGTCGACTGTTGGCTGACAGGTTTCGGACTCCCGATTGTAACTTGTTCAGGGCCAGAGAACGCCGCCGATCGCTATGTTCTGATTGCTTGAGGAATCAGAGCGTCCTCTTCGTGCTGGTCGGGCTGATTCAGATTTCGCGAGTCACCATGATCTAGACGATGTACCAACGGCAACAATGTGCTGGTAATTAGCTACCGCTGTACGAGATACCACCTATCTCTATTGTTTTTCTCTTGAGGAAAGTTTAATGACGCGAATTAATGTACTTGTATCTTTCGATTCATTTTTCTAATTTGTGTTAATCGATCGTTTATTGTAAAATATAGCTTTTTCCTGTGTGCGTAGTTTTAAAATAATGTTTGCACACTACCTTGATAATACAGTGTAATAATATGAAATAAAAGTTAATGAAGATGAATTATATAATGATGCAATAATTAATCATATAATAAAGAATTAATTAATTCTTGTTATAAATCCACTGTATAATTGAATGTAAAAGGCAAAATGATAAAAGGTACAATTATTACGAGCATGTATTAGGTATATATAATGCGCTAATGTGCCAGATGGGAATTTGCGAGAGAGCGATTATGGATCGCTCAAATTGATAGATATATACATAGGATGAAACGAATCTAACCGTCAGTGAGTGATATTCTGTTTGCGAACGTCGGGTGAGCGTCAATCGATTCAGGATGCACTTCGCAAAAGCTGTGGGAGTGCTAGATGCGATTCTCCCCGCAGTATCGACGCGGCTCGAATTCCATTGCGAGAAAAGCCAACTGCCATTGTTGGTGAATGTACTGCTTCGATCGCATTACGGAACTTATAGTAAGAGTGTAAAAAGAAAGAGTTGCGACACGTACAGCAGTTGAAAGGCCAATCGAGAGAAATGAAATGGCACAAAAATTAAGTAATTGCAGATCGAGCTGCAGATTATAAGATGAAATAAGCGATAATATCGTGTAATTTCTTTAGACGTCGGCGAACACCTATGATAAAGAAATATATCTTTTTTCCTTAAGAGATTAAATTTTATAAGAAAAAGAGGAAGAGATACGCGATAAGGCAAGAAACAAATTATGTTTGGAAGAAAAATTATTATGTATGGGAGACAAATTTATCAAATTTATTTTCCAAACAATTTAATTTCTAAACAATTTAGCTTTTTTCATATTTTCAATACTTTCGTTGTAATGGTAACATTTTTCTCTGTAATTGTAACGTTTTCTCTACAATTAACATTTTCAAAGAGAAGAACCGCCCGAGCGTTTCATGTTTCACAAACGACACATTTCTTTGGAGATTGTAATGGTGATGTGTAAGCGATGCGTAGAAAAAGAGCTGCTTAAGTATGCTTAATTTTTGCACCATATTAGCGATTCATAAGCTCGTTCCCGTATAATGATCGGGGAGAAAATGCCGGTAATCATTGTAATATAATGGCAGTCGTAACAGCGTAATGCTAAGAGTTTATCCGCCGTCACGGGAAGAATATAATTATTGCTGAAAGTTTCACTGTGTTGTAAACTCGGTAATGCGAGTAGAGATATCCTCGGTCCAGCCGAGAGGTAGAGGATCTTTCTTAAAATTTGTGGAAAAAGGAGAAAATTAAGCCTGCAGGAATTGTGAGATGCAGAAATGTATGTAGATATAAGTAATTATGTTTAATATATTCCCTTTCATTATGCAATTAAATTTACGTATACTTATGATACTAAACTAAAATTGCAGAATATTATTAGCGTTAATGTTTATCTAGTACTCATTTGACAAGAAGTCGTATGTCACAGTGTGGTACGTAAAATGCGACTGCATTCGATTATTCGTGACATAAACGACAACGGCAAGATTAATAGTCCACTTCCTCGTCTAGCGCTGCTCTGTAATAAGATGACGGCACAAGATGACTGCTTGGCAACTATTCCTTTGCACCGTAATCTGAAGAGCGGTAAGTATAACGCGACTGAAAAGGCAGAAGAATTTAATAATCCGGACGCAATCTCCATTCGTTCTCGGGTATTTCTTCTTATAAAGGAGCGAGCTCCACTTAATGTGTTCCTGAATGAAAGACGTCGAAGAAGAAGAAGAAGAAGAAGCGTATCGTCTCTGTTATCCTATTTACCTGTACAATCTCGACCATTCCGGATGTGTAAGATGCAGCCGGTGAAAGTGAGTTCAGGGGCGTAGTCGAAAGCCCGTTGTCGGAGAGATTCGATCGGCTCGAAGAAAAAAAAAGCGATGCGGCGCTTCTTGATCTTGGGAGAAAAGTAACATAATTGTTGACTGACAAGCATTTCGAACACGAAGAAGATGCCAGCAGCAATTTCATCAGAGACTCACTCCGGGCTTTGCAACAAAAATTGTGAATAGAAGGTTTATTATCCGCACATTCATACATTTTTGTCACGGAATATCAGCACCAAGCAATTTAAGTTCTAAGAGCAAGAACGTTGCATAGCTTATCGATTATATTAATTCATAGTTGCGTGACGTAAATTCGACGAAGGCCTGCGTCGCGGGACTTTCGAGAAATAATTTCGTAACCATAACTTTCATTGACGTCATTCTATATCCGGACATCCGGCGGTCGCGTGTCGTCGACATGCAAGAGGCGAAGCGATAAAAGTGAAAAGTGAAAGTAAGCGAAGCTCTGCTTATAGATATTGTCATGCGAAAGACGATATGAAAATAACAATGAATTATCTTTCCTTTCACTCGTTCATGCTTGGATTAAAAATATATACCGAAAGTATTACAATGTGCCATGTATTTTACTTTGGTAAACGAGGTATTTAACATACACGATTTCTTCGTGATGAATATTCGGAGAGAATTACGGTATAGTCTTCTTTTGAATTAAAAAGAAGCAAGAAATAAAGGGTCTTTTGCTAATTAAACCTCCGAAAGAATGGGACAGACCATAAAAGGATTAACTTTGTCTCACAATAATTTTTGATGAGAAACGACATGACCTGGATTTAAGTTTCCTTGGTTTTTTAGGATTGATCTTTATGGCAAACGGGAAACGGATGATACAGGAATACTAAATGAAATATTCATCGAGCAAGAACGGGGTTGTGACGGTGAATCATTGTCACGCAAATGCGTGACGATAGGTGACCAGCAGGTACAGAAAATTGACGCGTGGGTGGTGAAAGTGAGCGTGTCGACTGGCTTAACGACGTCGTTATCATACCGATATTAGAAAAGTGAAAATGGAGCGCTTTTTAGTGACGTCAATGTAATCCGGAATGATAATCGGGCACTGAATTGTTTTTACATTTATAACCATCAGTGAATAATCCATCGCATTTCTTTGAGAGAAAGTAGAAAGTTTTTTTAGTCCACATAAAATAGTTTGAGGATTGAATGAACAATTGTCTATGATGACTAATTTTTTTTGAGAATTTTTGGTTTCGGGCTATCGGTTGTTGCATCTACTTTCTATAGGTTAAAGCTACAACACATAAGAAAAACGTAAGTAGTAAGCTGAAAGCAAATCAACGTTTTTTTCATTAAGAGAAATAAACTTATTTTCGGTCAAAGCGGACCTTAGAGTTTAAATATTTTATAATAAATTGATGAACAATTTAATAAATTTTTAATGCATTTTAGAAAGATATTAATAATTTGATGCTAATCTAAGCATCTTAAGAACTGTATATAATTTAATTTATTAATGGTTAATGAACATTTTTTATTTGTTGCTGCTTATGTTATATTGTTTCTACGGTGATTGGCTGATTTATTATATATTACGATTGGCTTATTACTTACATTTTTCTGTGTCCAAAGAAACGCATAAAAGTCAACAAAAAATCGAAATAATTTTGTTTTGATTCTTAATGTCAATAAACAGTCAAATTTTGTAACAAAAAAATCATCATTTTGATTTTCATTTTCACGTTAAAATAAAGTCCTTTTGACTTTCTCTTGACTTGGTGTGTTCTTTGGGAGATTCATATACATCGATACGAATAGAAATAATCAATTAAGTTAATTTGAAATCACTCAAAAGTTGTTATAAGAAAAGGAGAAATCGATGAATAGATTGTATACCACGCTTTTTGTTACTTAAAATGAAATCGGATTCCTCGAGTCATTGCGAAAAGAAAGGGGTTTTCGATTAATACGGATTAACGGGATGACACGACGAAACGCGGCGGTATTGTGCAACCTGCGAGAATTACAATTCACGGCGCGATAAGAGTACTTCTAACATTTCACCGGCGAGCCGTGAGATGCATACGCCAGGCAGACATAGATACCTACTTTGCTAAATACCATCCTGCACCGTGGATTCGTGAACTGAGCTACGGTCTGGGTTCACTAATCCTGGGTTAGGGGCTCGCTATCCCTTTTTAAATTACAGACCTACATGCAGCGTGTCGCGGAGAGATGGAGAAAATTTAGTTAAACGGCGCTAGAGCGATACTAGTGCATCCGGTCCTTAGTCATATTACCGCGTGAATGCTGCGTGAAATGGTACCATTCCGCGGGGATGGCTAATTTTAGTGAAAAGTAGTTTAAACCGAAACGAAAGAGAGCAGCTGTTCTCGCGAGTCTCGCGCTTACTATTACTATTTTACAAGACGACGTCCACTTCTTTCAGTGTATTTTTTTCGTATTATTGCGCTATAAAATGTTCAAGTAAAGCCGGTTTATTTTACGACCGGCCGAGACGATGTCTATGTGTGTTTTTCGGTTATAATACGTATCGTGAATACGATTTGGGGCAAGATTAAATTTTTATGATGTCCAGGGTGGTAAAATGACTGACGGAACGTCATGATAAATGCTTTCAGATTACCATGTTTCCATATTTATGAACCGCTTTTTTGACAACTGCTAGGACGTAGCTAATTGGATGTAATTTTTCGACACGACAACGCTCGACAGCTGACGCTGGAAGGCAAATTTTTGCCGAGTCTCTTCTACTTTCGCGATCATTTCGCGATTGCACGTTACTGCGAAGCGTACGCAACGCAGAGACGTGAATACTTATGAGACTACTTTCTACCGTCGCGCGAAGAAGAGCTTAACGTGACGTACGATCATGTATCAAGGGATTTGATGTATATCACAATTTACATACGATTTACGTACGTACATATGCGTGAGTTAGACGCGTATGATAGCGTGCATGTGCACGTTAAGCCATATTACAACGTTAAGCTTCTCATCGCCAGACGATTAGCATATAGACACACTGACACACTAAGATCCCGAATCTACGGATCGTCCCAGAAATCCATGATTCTCTTTCAAACCATAAATATTAGAAGTTAAAAATGAGTGACCATTGATAGAGTCTTATTAGCATTTCTTCGCTATTTTCATTAATGGAGATAAGAGAACGAACATTTTTACAGGAGATCGAGACAAGAGTAATAGAAATGTTCTTAAAAACAAATTAGAAACTTTCCTGCAACTTGTGCCCGAATCTACGAAAATCTTGGTGTATTTTGCCTCTCTTTCTTTTCTCTCTCTTTTACCTTTTTTCGTAAAGTTTATTGCAGAACGTAGAAACGTGCTTCCCAGAATCTTTCTGTAGTACTCAGAGTGCTGTGAGAATCTTGTATTTTATACCAATATGTGCAAACTTTTTATGCTATCCCTTTTCTTAGACAGAATTTGACGTGAAATATTACATTTTTTTTTATCATTCGTATAAATAGAGGATAATATAAGAATAATGTTTAAAAAATTAACCGTTAATTAAGTATACATAAAAAAATAAAAGTTTTTAATATTTTAATATATTTAATACAATTAATAAATTAAAGTAAATAGTATATTAATACATATTAAAAGCGAAAGAACAAATAAAATTTGATGCAAACAAATAAATTTTTAATTTCGATTAATGGCATACAAATATACTTCCATGGAACCAATTCATTTTATATTTGAAACAATATTGAAGATAGTCAGTAAATTGTCTGTTCGTGAGCGTAAAGTGAAATATCAGAATTGCTTAAAAATGTTTCCTTAATAACTTTTACGCGATTTTAAGAAATTGCACAGTTTGTGCATTATTGTTCTACTTGATTAAACTTTGCTTATCCGGTAAAAGTCATCAAGTTCTTATTCTACGATCTATGAGTAAAAACTGCGTTGGGTGCACGCATCTTGTCGTGCGATAATCGCACTCGTAACGCTTCTTGAGTGAATGTCACTCGGAGAATACGACAAAGATTTATCCCGCACTCACCGTAATTACTGGCCGGCTCTTTTCGTCAAGGCTTGGCGAATGCGACTCTACGCCGCGTGTTCCTGTTCCCTCGCGTCGTGCCCGGGCGATGAAACGACGGAAGAAAGTCAGTGATTCAGTGACCCAAAATTACAGGCGCGTATAGGTAGACACACCGAATCGGCACGCTCCGCGGTGCCTATAATAAACGCCCACGAAGCGATTGTCTTCGAGGAATCATCGAGAGATCTTCTCTCGTGCACGGATAATCACCCAGATGCACCGGATCGATGTGTGTAGTACCTATTTCCAACGATCTCTCTGCTCGTCTCGCTACACGGAGAATCCAAAACGTTCGCGTGCTTTTCTCACACGAAAGATATTTATCGATTTTATTAGCATACGATATCGTGTGAGATGCCGGATAAACCATTTATCTTTTGAATTGATTTACATCAGGCAATTTCTTCAATTAATCCTTCGATGCTACTCTCATTGTTAGTATGATATATTCAAATTTTCTTTTACTTTATATGTCAGCTTTTTTATTAAAGATAGATAGATAAAGCATTCATTATTAATATTCTAGGGCAAGCTCTCTAAGAATGTTCAGGCAAGAAATGCGATACAACGAAAAAATAATGAATGTAAGAAAATAAAATAAAAAGTAAATAATATAAGAAAAATAGAGAGACCCAGAGAAAATACAAAAAAAGAAAAATAAAAAGCAAATAAATAATAATGAAATTGTAATAATAATAAAGAAGGAAAAAAATTTATGAAAGAATTCAGATGTACGTAAAGATTTGTTTGTTATATTACTTAATCTGGCGTTTTAATAATTTGTTATAACATGTTCCCTTTTAAACGATATTTTTATATATTTTACAATATTTTTTATATTTTTACAATACCAATGTGTTGCAAACGTGATATGTGGCATTGAAGGATCAATAAACATTTATTTTGTCAATGCTCGTCATTTTATTTCATATGAGATCCCGAGATTGAATACTTTTATATGTAAAACTTTACGAAATTTCGTAGATCCAGCCACAAGCTACGACTTTCAATTTGTATTAATCAGTCTCTATCTCTATCATAGTCATCGCGACCTTGAGACACTCGCATCGAGAAACTCAGAATGTACCACTTTTTTAGTCGCGATTTCTAGATGGTCCACATGATCATTCATATCAATATGTGGGTTAATCTATTTTTTTGCAGAATACTGAACGTATAATGATTAATCCAAGTGCTTATTGTCTGTCGCGAATTGCGATTATTTGTGTCACCGATTTTACCTCGTCACATTGATGCATCCGACAATTTATAATGTTAATCTCGTGGGTGCGGTACGCGAAGAGTCTTCACAGTCTCGTGATCCGAAAGTGTGTCACGACTAAATCTTTCGTTCGACTTAGCCAGACGGACGCGCGATTGAACAGCAATGCGATCGAAATCGATGTGGTCTGTCCTTTCGATACATCATCGAATTCTTATGTTTTGGTGTTACCGGATAAGAAATCGGTCAAACCTGCGGCTGCATACCTGCGCGTATCTACTCCTGGCGCCTCGAAAAGTGTCAATCTACTCACGCGTTCATTATACCAATTTGTTGGCGAGATTTCTTTAATTTCCGGAAATCGCATTAATGAAGCTAGGGGAGAATATTCTTCATTGAACTCTCTGTGTAATTATTAAACAGATCCTATTTAATTCATAAGAGATGTAATCTGTTAATAATACGCTGTATTGTTTGAATGAAAGTCGAAATGACTTTACTATACACTGTTAGATATCGAAGGAGAAATAGTTCTTTCGATTTTTTGAGTTAAATAATATTTTGTTATTTTTAATTTCCATATGTGTCAAAATGTCAAAATCAATATATTTCTTTAGATTAATCACTTTGTTTCAAAATAAATAACGTACATATTATGCATTTAATAAATGAGAAACTAAACTTGATCAACTCCATTCACTGAGAGAAAGGATTTTCTTAATTTAACAAGTCACTGTATCTTTAACAATTTGTAGTTTGTGGATATATGTAACAACAAATTATACTGTTGTGATTGAAGCTAATCTGTTATTCCAATTATTAGAATAATAGAAGTAATTATGTAAAAATTAACCTATTTTTTAATAGTCTTTTATTTGCAATACTAATTATTTTAATTTGTATTGTAAATTGTGTACTATTTGTTACATTAATAACGAATAATGAGAAATTATTCGCAATAGTAACTGATCGATTCGTTTTCCTATTAAATCATCATATTTGCTATTCCTTTTTTTGTTCTTACAACAAATTCATTTCTCTCAGTGTTATTTTAGTTCAATTAACGACACGAATAGAAGCAGTAGTGACGTAACATATAGAAATAATTAAATGTTACTTAAATCAAGTACAGTTTAATGTTATGAATATAATAGATAATAAGCGCCTAACTGGAAAAAGAGTCTGGTTGTATTAATGTGATTAAAAATGGATATCAAACAAATCAGAATTTTCTGGTTGAATCAATTATATTATAATTCTAGAGATAGAATTGAAATAATAATCAGATAATTCTGGTTGATTAGAATTTTCTTTTTCGTTCATTTTGAATCAGAAATTTTTCTCAGTACTCATCAATTTTATTGTAAAGAAGAGAATTGCAAAATTGCGTAAGCTTCTTCGTCCGCAGAAAGGATCGGGGATTTTTCGCTCGCATTCTGCTGCATGCACGTGTAACGTATTGTTCAATACGGATATAAATACATTCCTCGAACAAGAGAGATGAAAAAGAGGTAGAGATACAATTCGGGCGCAATATGCATCGGCTGCGCATATGTCTCGTAAGTCTGCGTATCCGTTTTGCGTTCCGCAGTAATCCAAAGACGAGTTTCAGCCGCGCGGGATATCCGAGAGATTAGAGCTTTAATCACAAGAGTCTAATTGCTCTCCTGAGGCTACGGTAACTGTTCCAGACTGGTACGTTGTATGCCAAGAATACCGGATCTTCGTACACACATACCATTCGCGCGCGCACAGCTCGGGAGAAAGTCCTCCGAACGTGCGATATCCAACGTTACCGTTTTGCAAAAAAAAAAAAACCGTTTTCCAAGTCGTATACCCGCGATGGGCAGCCGTCACGCATCGGCTACGACGGGTAATGACATTCACGCGGTAATGTTAGATTTGCATTGGAAGTTGACGTATCCACTTAAGCTTGATCGGTGGGAGCACCGTGACCAAAATAAATGTAAAATACTTTGATAAAGTATGGCCATTTCGATGCTAGACAGGATATATCTTTGGCATGCGTTTCAGTATTGGTTTACGAGATATCAGACTCTATCTAACGTATAAATCGATCGAAACGTTCCAAGGAATTACTTTCGACACGAAGCAATTATCGAGCTAATATTTTTTCTTGGTCGATAAATTTACGACACTGCCAGCATTGTTTATGATATGATTGCTTTTAATTACATATTTTAAGCTCCAAATGCGGTGTACACTGAAAAATATACTGTAAAGATATGATATTTATAAATGAAAACTTTGGTAAATTTGTTCATTAATTGACATCCAATATTGGTGCCGCATGTGTTCAACTTCCCATACGGGTTGTTCTTTTAGTTGCAGTTTATTGATTTTCGGGCTTGGCCTATTTCTGTTTCCGAGGTCTGCAGTTAACAACCGCAATTTTGTCACTCTTTTTTCCGGCTGACAAAAGCTTGTGCCATTTTGCCTTGATATCAGCTACCGTAAAAGAATGTACAGAGTGTTCTAAAAACATTGGTTTTTAGTTAATGAAATATTAAATATTTTATATATCTATCAAAAATTAGAAATTAATTTAATAAAATACATTTCTAACAATTTCATAAGAGACTTTATCATTTCTCAAAATTTGGAATTAGGACGTTATACATGTTAAGTGGCCTTATATTTTCCTTGAATTTACAACAAGACTTAGCTTGAAATCCTAATCCACTTTCTATTATTTATTTGATACTTTTTATACTCATTCTTCAAAAAAACTCTTTAATCTTCAATAAATTCGTAATGAGATCAATCTCGACATTGAAATAAGTGCTAAGTAGTTTTTCAGTTCAGAAGACATAATTATCCAATGTAAAAGGTAAACAGGACGAAATTTATTTGTTATCGTGATCTTTCCTTTCTTTGATCAAGCTCTTGCAATGAGTCTCTACTTATGTAGGTATCTAGACAACAAAGATCCGTGTGAAAGCCGCGCCGAGCTCTCCTGAATGGTCGCTGACGTCAGAGCGCGAGGAAAAATTGCGCAATTTCACCATTCCGGCCGACGCGGAATTTGTTCGCGCAGCTTTCTTCCGGAATTGAATTTGCTCGAGGAGACGGAAC
>NW_012130154.1:292406-302029 GCF_000143395.1 Atta cephalotes | reverse complement strand
GAGAGAGAGAGAGAGGATGGAATGTCAATGATTCGTTTCGTAAAACATGCGATACCTATAAGGATTTCAATTAACATATATTAGCCCATTGTTTGATCCATAACGTCGTATGTCAATATATTAATTAGCATAATTACTACTGTGAGAAAATCTACATACAAGGAATACACGATATTCCATTTATAATTGTTAATTCATAAGTTTTTTTTAATAAAAAAGTCACGTGGATTCGTCGAAGAAAATAGTAATGAGTTCTGTCACTCAATACATACATAATAAAAACTGTGTATCGTCTTCTTATTGACTTACATTGACAATAACGTCAAATTTTATCGGATTATGCTAATCACAATGATCAGTGTTAGTAAATATATGTAGAATATTTAGATATCATCTTGTTATTATTGAAGACGATGCTTCTCCGCTTTCAGACGAGTAAATTAGAGAGTTTCCTTGACCCGAATAATCAGGATTCGCGTAGCTGTGCTTAACTTACTATTATAACAGCTGTTACACACGTAATTCTTCCCTGTATATGTATGAGCGCGTGAACGAATTGCAGCTACGAATGATCAAGAGAAAAAAACTAAACACTTAATAATATCTGATGATCTTCACCTAGGTATCTCCACGACGATCGTTATCGGCGAGTGTTACTTTTCTTCCGGTATCCGTTTCTCGGAAATATTTCTCGGATTCCTATCGTTGCCCTCGAATCCTTTTCCATCTTTATGCGAGATGAAATCTCCTAAACTCTGTTCTTTAATCCTACGCCGAAAGATAAGAATCAATTTGAAACTTTGCCCTAAGTTAACTCTTGCTCTAAATTTCATAGTTACTTTAAGAAAGAATTTGTTGAACTTCTTTATATCTCAATCTTAATTTCATTTCCATAACAATTGAAGTAAATAGCAAGGATCATTAAAGGATTTTAGAATATTAAAGCATAGATCTCTGAAGTGCTTTGAATAAAGACCTAGGTGAAGAAATATGGTTATCTATTCGATACTCTTTTTTATGCACTTGGTGTATTTTTTTCTTTTTTAAAGAGGTAAAGGTTTTTTTTAGGTATCAAATATATTATATAAACCAATTGAAATACGTGAAAACATAGAAAAATTGTGAAGATATCCCTCATTTACTGGAACAATGACATAATTAAAAAAAACCAAGTTTTTTTAGAATATGAGTGAATATTTTTAATCGTTAAAATTTTGTAAATGTCATTTTTAAATATGAATTTATTTATAACAATTGATTGTATGGGAATAAAAGTATCGTTAATTCATTATTCAGAATATTAAATTCTTATCATTTAGAAAAACAAACATTAAAAACAACTCTCTTTGATTTATAATACTTTTGCTGTAAAAAATTCTGTTCAATTAAAAATTATTTAGTAATATAATGTTCTTATAAAAAACAAATTTAATTATTAATTATTTTATTCTATTATTTGAGATTGTATCATTATTGTAGATTTTTAACGTTGCAGAAAAAAATCAGAAAAAAAATATTTTTTGAAATGAAATAATGAAAGGATATAGAAAAAATATCAAAATAAATTATTGCAAAAAATTTTATCATAATATATTCATATGAAAAATAAATTGCACTTTATTAATGAATAATAAAAATTTATAAAAGTAGTTCATACAGTAGTACCGCATAAAAATAATATAACTTTAAAAGTATAAATTGAATTGTTTTTATGAAAGAGCTTGAATAATACAAGAATTATGAAAAATAAATTCTTAGTTCAAATAAAATAGTAAGAAAATGAATTGCAACTTATTGTATATAAATTGTATAAAAATTAAAGATATCTTTATGAATGAGCTCAAATAATATGACATAAAATATGTTTACAGTTGTAAAACGTTAAATAATTCTTCCAAAACTATAAAAACTCGTAGAAACTGGAAGTAGTCATAGAAGATATAACATTCTGTGTGAAAACGAAATAAGATCTTTCAATATATACGACTGCTCAGCAACCAAGATAAAAAACTATTGAATCAAAACAATTAACAAAATGATGCAATATTGATACAACTGCTCTCTCTTGTGATAAGTTTTAGCAATTCAGTTACGTCAATTTACTAGAATTAAAGACGTCAAATGACCGTTCTATTTTTGTAAACAACTAAAAAAATGACAATTTTTTAATTATGTTGTTGTTCTGGCAAATAAGCAATATGCAACAAAGGATTAATAGTAACGTTCCGAAATTTAAATTTATTCAATAACCTATTCATGCAAGCAAAGAAAAATCATAAAAGCTTTTTATGAATAACAGACTTAATTTAACTCATCAACATACATATTTTATTCTTGTGCAAAATTAAATCGTGATAATTAATGTTACAGAACTGTATGCATCAATATTTTAATAATTTAATTATTACAATAATAATGTCAGTAAAGTGCAAGTATAATAAAAGAGCGTTCCTGAGATCGGCCGCTGCCGTGGCCCTGAACGTGGACAACTGAGAACTTTCGCTGGCATCCGGCTTGCGCTCGACTTCCGCCGTCGCGCCGATGCAACCGAGATAGAATGGGTTGTACCGAACTCCAAGCTTATGATTCAGCCTCGGCTGTGTTGCAACTCCGTCCGATGCGGTGATGCTTAACAAAAAAGAAAGCGATGAAGTGACGCACGTAAAGGGTTTTCCAACTATTTATTCATGTCAAAACGAGACGGATTAAAGAGTGAACCGGTTTCTTTTTTTTGTAAAAAGAATCGAGAGGGCGAAATGAATGACACATAGAATTTCGATTTTTCCACTAGGTGACCAGCACGTTGGAGCAGCTGAGATGGTTTTTGGTGAAAGCCAACGACTTCGAGAGGGGAGAGTATATAGGCCGCAGGTTGTTTCAGGTGTGCTCACAACTAACGCACTCGCCCAAGTCACCGGTGTCTTTCGACCGAATCGAGTATCTGATAATCTATACTGAATATCGACGTTCTAACCGCATAAAAAAAAAGACGAAGAAAATTTTTCCCTCGAGCGTTTCGGCCAGTCCCAAGGTGGGAGAGCCGCCAACAAAGAAGAGGAACCTCTATAAGGGAGGATACACGACAGAAAGAAGTCACAAGTGCCAAGTGTGTGTGCCAATAGGATTATATTGAGCTTCCCACTGAATCACAAAGAGGAAAAGAGGTTTGTGGTTATTTGATATGTGCTAATTGATATGTGATCAGTGATACGGTTATCTAAACTGTGGTACGATATGCATACGTTTCGTTGGACACAACGTTTGCTGCGCCCTTTCTTGACGGTGAAAGTAAAAAGGGTACACGGATGAAAGATGAGACAGTGCCTATAATTATGTAATCATCTAAAAATCAGCTATAATATATTCCCATTCTTCCATCCCTGATAGCATACTTTATTCGGGATACAAAAATATCCTGAGGATATTTTTAGGATGTTCAAAAGATATAGACGTTCTAAGGATGTCTTCTTCTGAAAGTCTGTGCTGTCAGGTATATTGCTTTTTTTTCATTATGATAAGAGAAAGAAAATATAAGGCAGTAGGTACAAATACAATAGATATTTATTTCTACCTGCACTAAAAAAAATAATGTTATACCAACAGCATTGTTTTAATTAAAAATTTTGTTTATTCAAGCATTACTAATGAAGCAAATATGTTATGCTCTTGTTTTTATAAAACTTTATTTGTTTCATTAATACTGCTGTAAATCAACAAGATCATTTTCAATTAAAATATTGTTAGTGATATATCTTTTTTTCAATGTGCCTTATATTTCCTTTTTTCTGTCGCAATGAAAAAAATTTTTCATACACAGCACATTTTATCTGAGGATACCCTTAGGAGAGACGTCCTTTGGAGATCTTTAGGATATTTCTTGGAGGATATTTCTATGTGTAGTGTCTATTAAACAATTAATTTTTTGCTGGACTTTATCGAGGATATTATATTTTTTTCTTGGCTATGAAATTTGCGTTATTTAATTATTATTTAACTTTGTCACTCGAAGTTTCTGTTCGAGGTTAATTTTTTCGGAGTAAATACGTTTCGCGCCAAAAATTCTTTTTCGACATTCACGAAACGTGACGGACGTCGGCGGCTTCTTCAAGAGACATATCAAGTCAAGAGAAAGTTAAAATGACTTATTTTGACATTATGAAAGTCAAATTGATGATTCTTTTTACAAAATTTGACTGCTTATTGATGTTGAGAATCAATCATTTTGATTTTTTATTGATTTTTATATGTTCCTTGGATTCTCGTCTGGAGAAAAGACCGGCAAATACCTCCTCTTCGACTATCTCCCTCTGCTCGTCTTCCCCACTCGCGCGGTTTCGTGCGAGCACACGTCGAAAAGGCAAAAGGGTATGTGGGGTAGCGAGTCAGTGTGTCAGCGTTCTGGCGTCTCTCCTCGCGGAGAGGCGCGTCCTTCCTTCTCCGGCTCTATGTCAGGAATAAGGTCGCGCGTAGGTAGAGGGAGACCATCTGCTGTACGGCGATTCGTAAAGAGGCGAGAGAAGATGAGACCGCACATCTAATTCCATGATGAGAAATATCATGGTCAAACACATCCGCGATGTGATCGTGCTCAAACGAAATCGATACACACTCGATTAATCCGATAACAGTGTTAGATAGATGACGCTCACGTAATATTAATTGTTAATATTAATGAAGTTAATTAACTGAGAGAAAGGAAACAAGATAGATGATGAATTTTGAAGGATAGCATGAGGCGATTGAAGTTTATTCTCTGATCCCCTTAACCGCACAGCAGTCCGTTATGCTTTCTATCAGGTTTCCAAAGTTCCTTTTGTCGCGGCATGATTTTCCGCTTTTCTGGGCATGATTATGTGATCGTAGCGGGGCTCGTTAGCCGTTGAAATTCAACATGATAGTTCCTACGCTCTTAGAAAGGCTACCGAGTGGCAATTTCATATATTCAACAAAATCTAGAAATCACTCGTTGATCAGCGTATATACGATAGAGATATCGTGAGTTTTGACAAGTTCTGTTCAAATCTAATCTGATTTTGAATGGGAGAAGGAGTAATAGGATTCTAATTATGATAAAATTATTACAAATTGTTATGATTAAGTTTAATTCATTTAATTTTTCCAATTCCATTGTTACTACATAATTATTATAAGTATAATTCTAACACAGACATTCTTAAATTACGAAAGAAATCATTCTTTTATATGTAATATTAATTTTATACGTAATATATTTTTTACCGTTCTCAAAAGCAAGAAGTAAAATAAATAATTGATATCTTTAAGCAAATTATTTAATTTTTTCAATTATTGCAATTAATTATTAGGAATATATAATTCTAACACAGACATTTCTAAATTACGAAAAAGATAATTCTTTTATTATTTCAAACATAATTATATTTTTTACCATTCTCTCAGGCAAGCAATGAAATGTATAATAGATTTTCAAGCAAACTTAACGTAAATTGTAATTTACTTGTTAGGCTGAGATTATCATCACAGCAATTAGTATGCTATCCGAATTTAATCATAGTAATAAAGAAGTGAATGATGTTTCGGACGTATATTGCTTTCTCAGCTTCTCCGCAGAGATCCGAAGGAACGATTCGTGAATTATGATGTATGCAGAAAAATCTAGTACCGCTATAAATATCTCGATCGCGAGAAGGCTTCTCATTCGAGTCACTTTCACGGGAACGCTGAATTTGGCGCACGGCGGTCTCATGGTGTTCTGTGTCGCGTTACATTCTTATAGGGTTTCACCTGGCGTATATGTCCCGTGCATATAACGGTACTGCTGTTACGTCACGAGCACACACCTGTCACATATGTAGCGAACAAAGGGTTGCACCACATAGCCCGATAAAATAATAATGCAGAAGGAGCGACTGTGCGCGCATCGCTAAATATCTGATTTCAGTAACGAGGAAACTTGGACAGTGTAAGACGAGTTTTTTTCATCAAAATCGTGTAAGACATTTCTGTTTTTTTTTAAATATTTTAAATATTATTTTTATTGTATGAGCAAATTAAAAATCAACTCATAAAGGTCAGTATTTATAGTCAGTTCTTATATTCAAGTTCTTGAGGTGTCACAAATCAGAGCACCGCATTAGCGGTGTCTTAAGACATTACTTAAATCTTGAAATAAGAATTATAAATACCGATTATAAATACCGGCCTAAATCAGTTTTGATCAAAATCGATTTTACTCTTCTATTGAAACTTCTAAGCACTTTTTTTAGATTAATAGATATTTAATTATAGTTTTGAAAAGTATTTAAATTGTGTTTAGAAAATTAATAGAAATGGTAAAATCGTTGCATGGAAAGAACAATTTTTTCGAAGTATTTAAAAATTCAACTAGATACAGATATGAAAATAATTTTGTCGATCCATCAAAATAATTGTGCAAGAATCTCAAGCATGAAAGTAATACTGCAAAAAATTTTGACATTATGGCAATCAGTTTGAGCATCTCACATAATTATTTTGATAGTCCAACAAAATTATTTTCAGATCTATGGCCGGTATTCATAGCTGATTCTTACATTTGAGACGATTTGAAGTTACAGTAAGAGTCTAAGAGCCAATTAGAGGGCTGAATTAGATTATCATAACACGTTATTTAAGACAGTCTTAAAATAAGAACGGATTAAGAATACTGTTCTCTCTGTGTCTAACTAAATTTTTAAATTAAACTTCAGCAAAATTAAATTAAACTAAACTTCAGCAAAATTTATGTGATATAAAAGATATAAAAGAAATTAATTCGAATTATGTAACATTTTGTTAAATGTGCATGCAGAGTAACAATGAATTTCTCACACAAAAATACCGTATTATTGATGGAATTTAACTATTAAGTGCGCAAACCGCAAAATATGCAATGTTTGCGGAAGTCTTTTTCTTCACTTGGCTAGGCGTGATTACGTAATCAATTTTCTGATTAGCAAAAGGAAATTAACAGTAATTATGCGTCGTTGATAAGAAATGAGGTCGCACGATTGCTTTCTCGTGCTTTTCGTGTTATTTCGATCTACATTTATATAACTCGTTGCATATTTTTCTTTTTTGTTTTTTCTGTCACTTTGCTCATATCCTCGTATCTTATGATGAAATTATTACATGTAATCGGATTAACGATATATATATATACTATATTTATGCGTTTAGCTTATAACGTAATATGATATTACCAGTTAAATAAAATAAAAAGAATATATTTCCGATTTATTATGATACTGTGCTATGTACTTTACTTATCAACTCTCGGGTTATCAGGAAATTGCTTTTTAAAATTAAAAACTAGTTCGTATCTGGATTCCACGTAAATCGTCATCTTTACGTACTTGAAAACAGGATCCTTTTCCTCGCATACGTTTAGATTCTACATGTCATTCTTCTTCTTTTTCTTCTTCTTCTTCTTCTCTCTCTCTCTCTCTCTCTCTCTGCCTCTCTGTCTTCCTCCTCTCTCTCTCTCTTAGATATCAGTCTCTTCATTTAGCTATTTCTCGGACTGTCAGATTGTACAGTTTCACGAGAGTTACGGACGCTTATATGTATGTGCATATGTAAATGCCGAAGTACACGTAAATACCGGATTTTACAGCGCACGTAAGTAGGTAGTTCTCTTCTTTTCTCTGTCAACAAGATCCTCGTCAGTTGGCGATTTAGGTCTCCGAAACGAGATGCTTGAAGTTTGGCCTGTTTGGAATAGATCGTCTGGCTTGGACTCACGATTTCCGCGATAGGGCACCACGATGCCGACGATGATTAATTTTCGAGGCCGCTTTCTCTTAATAGCCCGCCTTTCTATCGATGTACTTTTTTGGGACACCAGCAAGTCTGTCCAAAATTTCATTTCGTTACTTACGTGTGTCGAACGCGACGTCTACACCCGACTTTCTTCTGATACATTATTTGAAATATGATATCTGATATTAAGAGAAATGTACTCGTGGGAAATACAAAATCTGTTTTTTTTAAATAATAAAAAAACATCTCGATTATTGAGGAAAATTTATTTTTATAACGTTTTGAATATTAAAATCGTTTTTAACAATCGAATAAATGCATAAATAAATATTTTCCTAAATGAATATTGCGTGTTTTTTGTGTAGATATTAAATTATCATTAGGAACAGAATAATTTTAATCTGGAAAATCAATATTTCAAAATGCAGCTCTCTGTGATCAAATCGTCTCTATGATCGTCGTTAAGCATTTAGGATTAAAACTACAAAAACTACAAAAATATGTCCCACTATAATCATGTAAATATCCGGGTTAGTTCGGTCGACTATGAAATGTCGCGTCTCTGATTGAATTTTTCAGTTGTGGAAATTCAAGTAGAAGAATATAATTGGTTGATCGAATTTAGCCTGAATCGTGTGCAACATAAGGAACCCGACGGGATAACTACTGCCCGCAAACAGATAATGGAAATTTAGCAGAGCATCGACTAAACTTATACAAGCTCGTGATAGCACGACATCGTCCGACGAACGAGTCATCCAGACTAAATAGTCAATGAAGCAAAGCGACATTTCATAGTAACTGATTGGAAACTGTCCGTGAATTCTCTTTTTTTTTCAAACGTCTCATGACATGTTTCCTCGACACTTTTAATCCGATGTATTCGGTATAGCTACTCACGACACGTCGATCGAATGCATAAGGGACATCTCTCTGACGGAGATAAAAGGCCAACCGGGTGGTTAAAAATAAGAAGAAAAGAAAAATCTGAGGAAAAATCAGAGTGAAAAAATTCGATGAACGAAAGTAATTCGTCGGGTCTCTTTTTCTGGAGACTAAAAAAATGAAGAGAGGAAACAATCTATATCTTCCAAGGAATTTTAGAATATTGGCATAAGTTTTCGAGTGGAACTACTTATTCAAATGCGATTCAATGTCAAATAACATCATTCGATTATATATTTCATCTTATTTAATTCTGATGATCTTTATTCAAATATGGAGTTATGCCAATAAGAGCACCTTTCGACTAAATCAAATATTAGAGTGAGTTAGATAATATTAATTTTGATAATATTAATCTACTCGATAATACAATGCTTAATGTGTTATTACTTAAAAATTTAATACATTTTAAAAATTTAATATGACGTTTGATAAATTGCGATATTACAAAATAAAAAAATACTTTTTCATTGGAAGAGTCACAGACCAGAAGTACTCAGACTGCAGGATGAAAATACCCGAGGAGATCTGTCTACCGGAAATATTCGAGGCACACCATAATCTTCGCGCTCAGGAAATCAAACGTTGAGAAAAAGAAAAAAAGAAGCGTATGCGAAAGAGAACGCGTTCACTCGCACTTTCGCGTATTATCTACCGTATCGTTATTCCTCGGTGTACGCCAGCTACTATAAGCCATTTCCGGATGGACGAGTTAGCACCCATGCGGGTGAGAAATCTAGGTCAGACATCCATTGCTGCCGGTTAGCTTTCGAGTCCCGTTCTTATCGGTCGTGGCATTACGCAAATGCAGGTGAACGCAGTGCTCTCTCTCTCTCTCTCTCTCTCTCTCTCTCTCTCTCTCTCTCTCTACTCGTAGTATAGTAGTACGTAGTATACGTAGTAAGTATAGTAGTATAGTA
>NW_012130154.1:269496-289756 GCF_000143395.1 Atta cephalotes | reverse complement strand
TACGTACGTACGTACGTACTACTACGTACGTTACGTACGTACGACACGTACGTACGACGTACGACGACGTACGTACGACACGACACGCACACCCCACCCCCACCCACCACACACACACACACACACACACACACACACACTCGTTCAACCTATGATAAAATTAACGGTTATGCTTTAATTATGTCGTTACTTTGGCATTCTTAATTGAATTAAAATCTTATTTGATCAATATTATATTGCACATTATTAAATTTATCTATTTTAATGAATAACATCATATCATTGTGAACTCATGTTATCGACGATCAAAAGTTATTTAAAAATTTATTCTTTTTGGATAGATTATGTAAGACTCACGATAATGTAACTATCAATTCTTCAGGTTTTTTTTGTATTATTACAGAGAGGACACGCACATGATGGAGAGGACGTGGCGGAATATACGGAAGACGGCCTTTCTTTTATTGCTGCCCTTACTATTGGACGTGAGTGAAGTTTTCTCAAAAATTAATAAATCATAGAATTAAATTGCTTTCTTGTATATTAATAATAATTACAATTAATTGGGCATGAAGCAATATCTTTATAAATCTTACAAAAATTTCGACAGTTTGAAACTCAGCTTATTTTTCATAAAAAAATAAATGAAAAAGCTTTCAAACTTTTAATAATGAATGACTTATTGATTAATAATTAATTATGATTTATTTGTCTTTACTTTATTTATTTAATTATCTTCCTTTTTTTCTAAATAAATAAGTAGATATATTAAATTACTTGATAATACTCACGAATATCTCTTATTTATTTCAAAATAATTATTAATTATTTTAAAATAAAGGAAGATAAATAAAATTATTATTATATTTCATTAATTAACAATTGTTAAGAGTTTGAAAGCTTTTTCATTTCCTTATAGGCATAATAGAGTTTGATAGACGTTTCGCGAAATTGTTCCGCAAATAAATCGAACGAATCAATCTGACAAATACACCATCAATTTTCTAATTCCGCAAGAGACCGATTATATACTGTATTCCCTATTGCGTCGCGCAATAAGTCCGTTCATAATACCCCACGGTAAATTTGCCACGACGATCGACATTGTAATTTCACTGCGCAATAATTCTCAGTTGAACAACGAAGATTACTACTCGCGGTTAGAACGCATTCTCTCCCCCTTTTGAAGTGACAGACAGGTTGTTAATACGATAACCGTTATGCCGCGACGCGTAAAATGGGTGAAGTTATTTACGCACCTGTAGTGTGTACATTGTATCTTTACGTTTTGTGACGTTTTGTGAATTATACACGTTTAGAAATAGAATTACCGGCGCGACGCGACGTCCAACGTCTCATAATTATAGCCTGCAACAATGTCGGCATCGTATGCTTTCAATATTGATTAAATCTGTCAAGTGGAAGCACGTATATCATAGAGACAATATAATGAATTTTGCTGATGGTAGCAATTACAAGAATTTTTATGCGATGCTTATTTTCTGGATAATCGACACTCCTCGGAGAGTCTAAAACTGAAAAAACTAACAAACATTCCCGGTATTTATCGGACTTGCAGAGCATTCTTCTTTTTATTGAAAACTTCGCTCAGATTCAAGCGTTCTCGAATCCTCGAATCTACTTATCGTGTTAAAAAAACCATCATCCCACGCATAAAAATTAATTCGCAAGGAATCGCCGAACTTGAGTTGTTCGCAGATAATTGACGAGACGATCGACGTATGTTTCAATGACCATTAAAAAAACTGATGTAACCGTTAAAAAATTCATTCGATCCCTCGCAAAAAGTGATACTTCATTGATGTTTGGCGTATCTCCGGAACCGCTATGCGACGTGTGCACGTGTTGCTGGCCGAGAATCAACACAACGTTAAGTTAATGCTTAAGAGGAATCACCGTAGCCGCGAGCTGTGCCTGTGCCACATATAATCCGCGATGCTGATGCTTTCTGAGGCAAAAGTCTGAATGAAGTGGCTTGACTGCGTCGTTTAATCGGTAAATACGGATACGTTGCGGGGACGCTTGTTAACGAATGATCGTCTTGTGGATTATTCCCACTCTTCACTTGTGTAAGAATTCATTTCTCCGCGTGGAAACTGAATTAATTATTTTTGAGAGGATATCGTCGATAGGGCAATTACATCATATAATTTTATATGGAGAGGAACGATTTTAATTTAACATAATTTAGAGATTTAATATCTGATAGATTAAATATCTAAATTGTTGGATAGATTAAATTTTGATGGAATAAATTTTTATATATCTAACAAATTAAATATCTAACGAATTAAATATAGATCTGAAAATAATTTTGTTGGACATCAAAATAATTATCTAGGGAATTTAAGTATAACGAGCAATGCTATAAAAAGTTTTGAGCAATCTTTCCATAGGAGTTTTCCATATAATTATTTTGATAAACTAATAAAATTTATTGTCGTATCTATATCTATTTAATTTTTTAGATACTTCAGCAAAATCGTTCGCGTGTACATTTTCATACTATATTTTCTCACGTAGACCGCAGTGGTTAAAAGTTAAAAAGAAAATATAAACGAAAAAGAATAACGCAGAAAGACGATTCGATTTTGAGAAGATTAATATTCTTTAAACTATTCCATTCTTATAGCCTTTTTTATTTCATGTGCGGTTTTCATTTATAGAAGTTTTTTTATGTGTACTGCTCCGCTGAATGAGAAATCGATTTTACAGCATCAGTATAACATTGCTTTAATAATTCAATTAATCAAGACAATTTATGTTAGTATTTCTGCAAATGATAAATAAATAAATAAATAATGTCTGATGAGTTTCGCGCTAAATAGCATAACATAATTAATTTTTAAAAAGTAAAAAAAGGTCTCTGCATTTGCTTTATTTCATAGCCACGAAGATCAAATCTCTGTGCTTGTTTCGTTTACTTGCATTATTTATCTGATTATATGCAGTCATTCTCTACAACAAAACACCGTAAAGAGGGAGAGACGTTGAGCGTAACAACGTTTAACATAATAACTGATGGGAGAAAACACAGTGAGAATCAAATGAGAGTCGCGCTGCGAGAAACTAGCGCGTACAGCCGTCCAATTTATAATTGGCTTCAATATTTCGAGATTTATCGAAGAAACGAGCAAACAGAGGCGATGAGCCGCATCAGATGCAGGAGGGTGTACACGCTAATTTACGTGTTTCCTTTCTGCGCAGCAGCGTGACAGTAGTATACACCGATATAATAACGCCGAATGCAACCGTCGTACATACAACGGCGGAAGATAAAGTAGGAGGAAATACGCGGCCGGCGCATCCACATTTACGCCTCTTGTGTATGTACCTGTCATACACACTCTGTCGTGCGTGCTCTTCTGTGTATACACTACATACTCTAACCGCTGACTATATAGCCGAGCCGTCGAACCGAAGATAGTAGGTCACTGCGCCGGACGCAATGCCCTCTTTCAACTATATTCTCTAGACGGTACTCTCTCTTCTTCTGTTTCCCGCTATCTTCACTTCTTCTTTCTCTCTCTTCATCGTTCATCAGTTACCTTCTTTCGTCCTCCCGCTTCTCTCTCCGCTTCTCATGCTTTTTCTCTTTTTCTTCCATCATCTCTCTTGTCTCTATCTTTCTCTAATATCTATTTGTGTGTTTCTCTTCCTTTCTCTATCCCAAATAATGTGCTTTAGTACATGTTTTATATCAAACGATCAATAATATTATTATTAGCTTCTTTAAGAGCTTGGCAAGAATATTTATTGGGGTGCATTGCATATTGCATATTTAATTTGAGTTGATTTCTATATATTAATTAAATTTATTATTAATTTATGAATTATTAATTCATACGAAGCAAATTTGAAACATGTAATCGCAACGGTTTAATTCTTCTTAATTAATTAGTTAGTTTTTCTAATTAAAAAATAGACAAGTTTTATATAATTAATATAAGAGTAATTAAAATATTTTAGAATTCTATTTGTTAAAATAAAACATTAATGAACAGTTACGAAAGTAAATGTTTGGATAGTGCATCATTATATCGATAATTTCTTCAGGCTGTTCTTTAAACTATGTTGACAATATTTCACAATTAATTGTACAAATACAAATATAAATTATTAATGCTGTAATGCGTAAATGTAAAATTAAAATTATTAGCAATAAATTATTTGAAGAATTGTTCTTGATATATTTATTCTATTTATTCGCGTTTTATATTTTTTAAATATCTACAAGAATTTGTAATAACTAAACTAGATTAAAAATATGCGATTGGAATAGAAATAACAGGAGGGAAGTGATTGTTCCATCTTTTAAAGAGTTAATATATGTGATTTAGCATTGAAAGTTTTCTTAGACGTTGTTAGACCGCCATTGACAAGTTGTAATGAATGAGAATGAAGTGTTCCCTGTATTTGCGACTCTAAACAACAGTGCAATCTTGTGGATGACCACAGAGCGCTTCCCATTGCACTCGTTCCGGTAGTCAGCTTAGTGATCTTGTAATTTGAAATTGTTAGTGGTCTCTCCCATGTCATTCCAACTAACCATCGATGATGATTCTACAATTGAAATATCGCTTTAATTGGCCTATATAATTTTAATTGCATTTTATTTGTCCGACAGGATGCATTTGCATCTACGTGTTCTTTGAGAATAAATGCGATTGAGAAGATAGTGTTGTCAGTTTTTCAAAGAAAGATTTTCTGCAGATAATGCGATATGTATTATTTTCCTTTTATAAAAATACTGTAAACAAATACAATATAATAAAGTTTTAATTTTTGTCGTACCTTATATTTATAAGACACTTATATTTATTATTTTTCTGACGGATTTATGTTCTCACAGATTCCTAGATTTTTAAATTTAAGTTTAAGCCATTCTAAAGCTGCAAAGATATATTGTAACGTCTCTTACGTTTCTATTTAATCATAGAATATACATATAATGTGTTATAGTAATAATGTCTGTTGAATTTCTTAAAATTCTATCTCATAAATTGTATCGTATTAATATTATTATTGATTTTTCTTGTTTTTTTTTTATTTTTTTAACTTTATAATTCCTACAGACGGCAGCATTTCAAAGACTTTGGCGATGCTTAAAATAATTTTTGTTTTCGAGAACAGATTTTAATTGCACACTAATTTGTCTACCGGAATTAATTTTTTTTTAATTCTTACTTTCCTCTGCATAGCATTTTGCCTTTATATGAACGCAGAGCTTTTTCATATTAAAGTGCTCCATCTCAAATTTATTGCTTGCATTCAGGAATTGAACAAATGTTAATATAAAATATTTTTGAGAAGCGAGCCTCAATAAAGGAATAGCAAAAAATGGAGCAATTTTAATTGGATTACATCGAAAAAATTGTAGTTAAAGATAAAGAACGTTGCATTGTACCGTATATTATTCGCTAAAATTCCACCTTGAAAATTGCATTTTGGAAATTACACTTGTGTACACTTTCTTTACGCGGGAAAGAATTATTATTTTTTATTGTTGATGTATATAAAAATTAGTATATTATTCCTCTGCCGACAATATGAATTTTAACTTTCTCGTTAGCAATAGGGATCTTTGACAAACAAAGCAAACTTTTTATTGTTCCGGTTTATAGAAAAAGTTCTAAAAAAATTTCGATATACTTGTTAAAGCTTTAACGAGTTTTATATACCATCATAATAGTCGGACAACATTTTACTTATTTTTTATAGATTTAAATTTATCTATTAATATTCACAATGAAAATATCGATGATGTCTTTAAAGATTCCAATTGCCGGCGAACAATTATATATAAATAAATTTTTCATATTAATTATTTGATTATGATATATTCTTGCCATAAGATTTGTGAAAAATTTCTACAATCAACCTATCATTTTACAACATCGTATTCCCATACAGTTGTATAAGATTAAATTTCATCAGTGTCTACGGAATGAAATTTTAATCACGCGAAGAGTTATCGACATGCGAATGAATGTTGTGAGGCTTAACCGTAGATAAAAGTTAACACAGGAGTTGCGAGATTGCTCGTCGCCAAATTTGCAGTCGTGATGTTTCGCGCACTTGATGCATCATCGTTTCATAGTGCCGACGCGCACAGCGGTATTCCTCTTTAATTAAAATCCCGGCCGACGAGTTTTATTCCGCGAAAGTGCACGCCCGCTACAGTTCTCAGCCTGGTTCGCACGCGTACTTTGTATACCATGTATTGCTGTGGCATTAATCGCCCGCTCTTAATTAGATCGCGCGATTCATCATCGTCTTCCCGCGCTCGCGATACCTCGAAAAAACGTTAACAATTTAGGTTTGAGGATTACCCAAAGTGGCTAATCTGTAAGTTAAATCTGCGTAGAGCGTCGGAACTTATCCCACTCTATGTAGACCGCTCATTTCTATAAAATACCGTTACCGTAAAAATGGATAAAGAATAAAGCCGCAACATGTTACTGTTTTCAATTCTTGTTTTATTTTCGTTCCGAGTGCTAATTTTTTAATTTTTGGCAAGATTTTCTTTATTAAAAGTAAATTTTCGATTCATCAGATATGAGGAATAATTCGTAGAAATAATTTATAAGCTGCAGAGTTATAAATCGTCGACTGTTAATGTAGATAATATTAGCACCTTGAACTAGAACGATCAATGTCTTTCATTTTACTTGGATAAAGATAAGCGCTCCATATAATATTTTAATACCCTCATTACTTTCTGACACAATTACTTCATTCTTTATATTATCAATACGTACCACTGCTACAAATACATATATCATATGATTATTTATTAACACTCAATTTTACACAATTATATTGTTAAATCTGTCAAATTTAATTTTATTTAAGTCACCACTCCTACTCAATATATCGTTGTTTTTAACTAAAACATTTAATAACTATATAGTGTCAAATTTAACCATTGTTTTAGTATAAAATAACGATATATTGAGTAGAAGTAGTGATAACTTAAATAAAGTTAAATTCGACGTTAAAAGTTTAACAGTGTAAAAGCAATGATGCCCAACTTGAATTAAATAATATTTTGTTATTATTAAATTCCATGTGTATCAAAATATAAATTAATCCATTTTTAAGATTATTTTCAAAGTAAACGACGTCTACATTAATGTATGCACTTAATAAATAATAAGCTGAATTTGAGTCAAATTTACTCTGCTGTTTTTAGTTAAATTAACGATATATTGGATAAGAGTAATGACCTAATAGATATGATTAAGAATAATTCAAATTGAGTAGAATTTGACATAGCATTAATTTGTAACTCACGGTTATTAGTAACTCAAATTCATAAAAGTCATGGTTAATGGGAATTGGTTTGTTAATTTATGCTTAGAATGTAATTAGATCTTGTTTCATAAATGCGCAACTGACGAATCGTGATCAAATGAAAATACGATTATATCATTTTGCGGAACGTGAGTCAATGTCGCTGAATTTTTCGCGATTACTGCACATCAATGTCCGACATCGAATGTTCCGCATAATAGCCTTATCGAAACGTATGCGACATGTAGGTACCGCCGTCCACACGTTGACTGACCCGGCCTACTTTTTCATCACCATATACAGGCGAAGAGACATCGCTTGTGTTACAACTTGGAAGTTTCTCCCTGTGAAAATTTGTTATCTCGCTTTTGATACCGGGCTGTGTCGAAAGTACACTACCTGGACCCGCAGAAATTCCATGCTTTCTAAACGGGAGAAAGTCCGAATTTGTATGCGAATATACGTACCGCTCATGAATTAAATTTCCATAATTAAAATATCTTCCGAACAGAAATGATAGTCATTGTATTTTCGCACCATATCGATCACCATTGATCACATCTTTTGAAAAAACTTTGTTTTCTTTTAGAGAAAGAAAGTTTTATATTTCTATATTTATATAACTATAAAATTGTTTAATACATAAATTTTAATCTTATGCTTGGCTCATTGTGCCCATATTGATACTCATCTGAATTTTTAATTTTAGATATTTTGGTTATTTTCCTTAAAATGTTATATGTAAAGTATAAACTAATATATTAAGTGTATTAAGAAAATGTTAAAATTAAGATGTATAAAGTAGTTTCTAGATGATCGATATTATTGCACAATATAACTAATCGCTTGAAGATTACTATATATTGAGCCTTCAAACTGTTTGTTTTTAATTGTTTAAATAATATTCTACAAAATAATTATACAATGATATCGAGCTTCGATCTAGAAGCTCGATCTAAAATGCTTAATGTTATCTTCAAATATAGGTATATAGTAATATATATTAATAAAAAGTATAAAATCAATACTCGAATTTATAAAAAGCATCCAACATTTTCGTCTCAAAAGTTGATGTTAGCCAGCGCTTTCGTGCATGCAATGTAAAGAAGGTAAAAATACCGTCAAAGTAAAATATCGAATACTAGTAGTCCGCCGTAGCACTCAACCTATTAAATGGCAGTCAATACCGGTATTGTGCAAAATGCGCGTGCAGATTAAAGCAGAACCACTGAAATTGGCATGGACGAATGCCAAGGCGTCATCCGTAACAATTAAGATGCTCGTTCTGCACACGTGATTCGGTGAAAGTACGTTGTCCAATTGCGAATAATTTGTCGTCTGGTGACAATGGAAAAGTGAAACCAGTTTCTCGTCTTCTGCTATACATGTTCTTCGACCGTTGTTGGCGTGTCTCGTTTAAGAAAAAAAAGGAAGATAAGTTTTTAAGTTAATTCGAATGTCTTTGAAACTGCATAAAATTGGAATATTCAAATTATTTGAAGATTGCAAAATATTTGAATTGCGCTTTCCATTCCTTACGTTCTTAATTTTGTATAATAAAATGAAACTAGGAGATTTTGCATTTATATTAAGATATTTTAAAATTAAGATAAGTAACTTTAAAATAATCTTTCATATCATTTTTTATACATGGAAAAAATAATCGAAAATTGAAGTATCTAAAAATTTAGATCTGAAAATAATTTTGTTGGATTATTAAATGATGTAGAAATTCAAGTATGATAAGCAATGCTGTAAAAAAGTTTTGACATTCTAGCAAACGGCTTGAGCACTCTACACAAGTAATTATTTTCATGGTTCAACAAATTATTTTTAGATTTGCATCTAGTTAAAATTTTAGATACTTCAGCAAAATTGTTTTCTTTTAGTGTTAAACTTTTAAGTTAAACGATATTATTCATTGGCTTTAAATAGATTGTTTTCAAGTATGAAAACCAATATGAAGATATATTTCTTCTTAAGATTAATGGTCTATCATGGTATTATGATAACCGGGTTTAATATTAAGGTTAATGATTCCTTGTGAAAGTTATTTTTTTAATATTAGAAACATTACATTTCACGATTCCTGAAAATTGTAATCGTATTTTGAACTCATTTAGAAACTCGAGAAGATTAATAGAGTGACACAAGAAAATGTAATAGAGTGAAATTAAATAAAATTTCAATAAACTAAGAACCATAACATTAGAGATAGCAAGTACAGATATTTTATTCATGAAGATATTCACGGACTAATTGGCTCCCAACATATGCTTGATTAAGACACATTCGTGCTGGAAATTCGGCGGACCGGCAGAAAGAGAAGATCGCGCTCACTTAACTTCATACGATCGTAGCGGATCGTGATTTCGATTATACCGACCGGTTCCGCGCCGTTCTTTTCTATTCAGAAAGTCCATGAACCTGATCAGGCGCAGGTGCAAGTAGAACAAGAAAGCGGACAGGTATGCGTATACCATCGACCTGCCCAGCTTACAAACCGCCGTAAAGTGATGAATCATTACTGTCATTTGTCTGTCACGGTATCGTTCAACGATTAACGCACGACGTGATGCCTTCTGTTTACAGTGATGCCTTCCCTTTCAGCGTTCTCCAAATAGTATGCGAGTAACTGCCTCGGTTTTTTTCAGAAAATCATGACCGTATTATCGAGATAAGTAGGAAAGAGAGATTATGAAGAAAATTGAATTTTTCCATTTCGAGATTGAATGCTTCAAATAATTTAATAGCGATTCCTTCAGGTTTAAGAGTATAAGAGTATGTAAGTTTCAGGACAATATATTCTTGTATATAGAACACGCAAAAAAATATTTTGCTGCTCCAGTTAGAATTATTGTTGTTTTTTGTATCTGATAGAAAATTATATATCATACGTATAGAATTTATAGCATAAATCTAAGTCTCTATCTCTGTCATGTATACATATTCAATATCGTAATACTTGCTAGAAATTTGTATATTTTAGCTAATTTTTCGTACTTAAATAATTTTCGCTATAATTGCAAGATCACTTTTTTTAGGTAAATCTCTGCAATTTTCCATCTTAAATATTTTTTAAACTGTGATATATTATTTATAAGAAATGTAGATATTCGATTTATCATTAATATTAATTAATTTATGTTAATAACATCTATTTATGTTAATAATTAATATTAACTATTAATAAATATATAAATTAATAATCAATTAATTTATGTTAATAACAGATACAAATCAATAGTGCACTGTTTAGAAATTAACGACTGCATTACTGCTATAAGATTTATGTGACCTAATTTATGATTATGTATGCATAAACGTGAACATTTGGTTTCCGTAATTACCTCATAATGGAAATTGTTGCAATTGGTATATGACGAGGTCTAATTTTAATACAATTGTCTCTAAATATACTGCAGTTTCCGCGTAATTCTTTATTTTCTTCTTATTTTTTTCTTCAATAAAACATGATATCTTGTTAGCACGCAAATGAGATTTGCTTTATGAATTTACAATTGTTATTTTTACATTACGTTAATTGCAATAAAAACGATAAGTGTACATCTACTCAATCATTCACACAAGATTCGTGTCACGGAATCAAATGTAAGTTGTACTCGATGTTAATATTAAGTTAATGATAAAGCAATGTTTAGAGTTGCGTGTCAAATTGGGGAAAGCATGGAAGGATACGATAGGTGCACTGTGCTGCAAGTAAAATTGTATTTAGAACGATCTCCTGGCGGAAGTGAAGACATTGGTCTCGGTACGCAGATTCGCGTAATTATCCTCCTGCAATTCTGCCAAATCAGAATACAAAATTGCTCGAGGGAGTCGGCTGGCTCGTCGCTCCTACCTTCTGTGAGCTCGTATTCGATTCCTCTCGACGAATGTTTCTTTGGCGAACAGTACACGCATTTTCAGTCACGTTTTTTTATCAGCATATTTTCAAGCATTATTAACATACGCTACTTGTCGCACAACGATTCATATTCCACGCGAAATAAATTAAATCAGCATATTATAGCTTATTTTTAATAGAAAGATTTTATAGAATATGTTGGAAGAATTAACATCAATCGCACTGCGAATGTTATAAAATAAAATG
The DNA here is from genome assembly GCF_000143395.1 of Atta cephalotes. Lineage (NCBI taxonomy): Eukaryota > Metazoa > Arthropoda > Insecta > Hymenoptera > Formicidae > Atta > Atta cephalotes. The sequence continues at coordinate 278,325 of NW_012130154.1, read as the reverse complement.
TTATAAAATAAAATTAAGATATTCTAATCTTAAGTCTATGACTTGTCCATTCATAAATAAAAAATTTCTTTTCACTGATTTTTAATTTATAAATTAGCTTGGATCTTATTAAATAATATATGCTAAATCATAAAAGGACAAGCCATAATTTAGAATATTTTAATTTTATATTACAATGTTTGCAGTGCGATTAATGTTAATTCTTTCAATATATTTTACAAAATAATCTTTTTATTAAAAGTTTGTTAGAATTTATCTTTACTCGTACTAGCTTAGCCTGTAAAAAAATGAACTATATAAGAAAAAGGAAAGAAAAATGTGAAAAGTTCATTTTTTTCTCAAATGTTCTTTTGATACGGTGAACTTTAAGGAGGTAGAATTCGGAAGCGCTTTTCTCAAGGAAGTTCCTCCACAAGATTCTACGGAATTTCAACAGTTGTAAATTATGTTCGATTGGCATTATGTGAAAGATTGCGACAATCGGCGACATTCATGAAATTTTTAATACTGCTTCACACTTTTATATTTACATGGAAAGAGCAATTTTGCTAAAGTATCTAAAAATTTAGTAGCTAGATACGGATCAGAAAATAATTATTTAGACTATCAAAATAATGATGTAGGATGTTCAAGTATAATAAGCAATATTACAAAAAGTTTTGATATTCTAGTAACTAGCAGCTTAAGCATTCTACATAATTATTTGATATAATCCAACAAAATTATTTTCACATGTATAACTTTTTAGATACTTTAGCAAAAACGTTATTTCCGTAATTTTATTTTATAATGTTCGCTGCGCGATTAAATTTTATTGTAATTCATTTATTGTAATTCCAGAAAGACCGAAATATATCCAGCAAAAGTATTTGTTGGAATGTCGAAAGAAAGGAGTCGAAATGACGAAGAAAGACGGTGAATTATTACTTTTTGTCACGATCATGTATTGCACGATTCGGTTAAAACTTTAATGGAATCTCCATTATAAGAACAAGACAGTTTTGAAACGTGTACGTGCAAGATCTTGAAAAGGGTAACGATGTAAATCACCGTCATTGTATTGCAACTGAAAAGTCTTCAAAGTTGTGACACATTATATTTATGCAACGTTGTACTTAATACGCAAATTGAAAAAGTTTCATTCAAGTAGCCATATTTGTATCTTAGTGTAAAGTTTACCAAGAAGATAATTTTTCTTCATGTTTTATTATTAATCGCATCATTCTCATATTTTTACTTTTTATATTTACACTTACTTTTTTATATTTATATATAGTTTTTATTTGCTTCTGTTATATTAGAGTGTACGAAGTGAAGCACCGTTGGTTGACAGCAGTGCGTTGCCTCTGGAACACAGATCCGTCTATGGGGCTCCAGCTCAATATGGTCCACCAGTCGCCCACGAAGAAAATTGGCCGCTGGCGTCACCTGATACTCCACAGATCAAGCATCTGCAGGTGCAATGCGAGAAAACGCACATGCGAGTAAACATCGAGTTCGATCGGCCGTTCTACGGTATGATCTTCAGTAAAGGCTTCTACTCGGATCCGCACTGTGTTCACTTGAAGCCTGGTACTGGCCACTTGAGTGCAACCTTCGAGATCTTCCTCAATTCATGCGGCATGAGCTCGTCGGCGAATCACAATGTCGCTGCTTATGGCGCCCCAACGCCATCCGGTAGCTACGTGGAAAATACAATTATCGTACAATATGATCCGTACGTGCAGGAAGTGTGGGATCAAGCGAGGAAGCTGCGTTGTACTTGGTACGACTTCTACGAGAAGGCGGTCACTTTCAGGCCATTCCAGGTTGATATGCTACACGCCGTTACCGCCAACTTCCTCGGCGACAACCTGCAGTGTTGGATGCAGATACAGGTCGGTAAAGGTCCTTGGGCTAGCGAAGTCTCCGGTATCGTTAAAATCGGTCAAACCATGACGATGGTACTGGCTATCAAGGACGATGAGAACAAGTTCGACATGCTAGTGAGAAATTGCGTCGCTCATGATGGCAAGAGGGCACCGATTCAATTGGTCGATCAGTACGGTTGCGTAGTCAGGCCGAAGATCATGTCCAGGTGAGTCCTAATATTATAATGATATATTATATCGCTAACAATCATTTATATTCTTCAAAGGAGAAGAATACGAAATTACATTTCTTCCGCAGGTTCCAGAAGATCAAGAACTTCGGCCCGAGTGCGTCAGTCGTTAGCTTCGCCTATTTCCAAGCTTTCAAATTCCCCGACAGCATGAACGTCCACTTCCAGTGCGTAATTCAAGTCTGCCGGTACAATTGCCCTGAGCCCAAGTGTGGACATCCTGGTCTCGAGTACGGCGCACCTGCCGGCGGTATTACTCACGAATATGGCGCACCGGTCTCGCAAGGTCTTTCTTCGGAGTACGGAACCCCACCTGTGCCCGAATACGGCGTACCGCCGGCAGCATATCCTGATCCGCGACATCCCAGCGGACCGGCCGGGTCGTACAGGTGAGAAAGCGGATGAGCATTAACGTGTAGTTATTGAAGAAAGCTTTTCTATGAAGCGGTCATTAAAATCTCGCGAAAAAAGAAATCAGTTGGATCTATTAAAATTTCTCTTGATGGAAGTTACAATATTCCTCTAAAAAGGATATCTTATTTTATTTGAAGATATATAATTTAAAATATTCTCAGAATTTTCTTCATAACTTCCATCTTTTATTGAAATATTTTCTGAATATCTTCTGCGAGAATACTGAAAGTAATACGTTCATTATAAGGATTAACGGATATGAATCGTTACTTAAAAATGTATGATTCAATATATTTTTAGGATTTTCTTTGACTTCCATGCATTTTTCACTAGATATTTTCTAAATGTCTTCTACGAGAGTATAGATTCAGAGAATATATTTATTAAATGGGATAGTAAGACTACGAATTGTTGTAAAACATAAAATATAAATTAATTTCTGTTTCTAGTGAGCCGAATCCGGACATCGTTCCGGCACCGCAAGCGCAGACTTCGTCCTCTTCACCCAGCTCGACGCCGGGTGACGCTACGGCGAGCAGCTCACCCCAAAGTCCCCAGGACAATATTCACCTCCCTCCGCCTCCTCTGCCCGGTCATCCAGCGCCATATCAAACAGTATCAAAGCGAAAAGGAACCGTTGGCACAGATGAGCTTGAAGGTAATCTAGTCGTCCTTGGAGGTCGGCCAAGGTCGGTTGAAGGTTTCCCGGCTGAGCTCAGAGGCGCTAGGAGGCGAAGGCATGACGAGCCGCACGAAGATGATGAAAGCGTAAGTGTTCTAATCTCTATTTTCTATATTATATAATTATATTTTCTACATTATATAATATGTAATAATGAAAACGATTCAAAGGACGTGAAGAATTTATTTTAAAAATAGCATTTACGTGAGTAAATTAATAAGAGTTGAAAGATGCTTTAAAAAATATACACAACATCGATTGTTTTCCAAGACAAGAGACATTTGCCAAGTTATTAACATAAACTATCATCTTTCTTTTTCAATTTATGCAATGTAGCTCGCAAATACATTATCAATAACGCGTTTTACGGTACCGTTCGGTATCCTATTATGACGCGAATTCTTCTATGTTACAACGAGGTTATCCTCGATTTTCAGAATATCTATCACACGGTGACCCTATTCTCCACCCATGTATACAAACGAGCAGCACAGGAGATGACGGACGTGAACACTTCGAGGGTCATCCAAGTGGTCGCACCGGGTGACGTCAACTTTGCGCTGGGCACTACGAACTCTAGCAATGACACCACCGTGGTCATACAGAACGCTGCGTCCACCGATCCAGAGACGATCTGCATGAGCCTGCCGGGTTTCGTGGGCGGCTTGGTAATGTTGCTGCTGGTCGTTGTGGTGGCTTCTCTCGTCGCAGCCTTCCTCTTTGTCAGAGTGCGCGCTGTGGACCGCAAAAACGCTGCGATAGGTGGGAATGGCTTCGTCCATCCGGCGTACGCAACTGAGAATTGTAGCATGCCGAACCCGGAGTTCGTGAAAGTCGCTAACTGAAGAGGCGCAAAATATACGGTGCGCAAAATCAAAAAAATTTGCCGCAGAAGAGAAAGAAGAGATCCCCCTCCGGAGGATCGTCGACCTCGACGACGGGCAATGCTTCGGGACCATATTTCATCCAAAATGGAACTCAAGACACGTGACCAAATGTCGGAGATTCTCCTCGTCGAAAATTGCAACCGCGTTTCTCTTCTCTCTCTTTCTCCTTTTTCATCTAGGTAACCGATAGTTTCGCGTCTAATCTAGTCGCGTCAAACCGCGCTCGTCGAATCGAGGGAGACAATAACTAGATCGGTGTTGAAAGGGCATGAATTCGATTGAACGAGGAAGACGAGAGGGATCTTCGAGTAGATGTAAATAAGAGACCCGGAAGCATGAGCGATTTGACGAGGAAATAGCGAAATGGAGAGGAGAGGAAGGTAAACGGGAAAGAGGAGTCACTGACGCGTGTTCTACCGATCGTGTTTTACGATCGTTCGCGGTCGGAATCAGCTTTTCTACCAATCATCGCGATCGATGGAGCGCGCGTCACATGAATACCGATGAATATCGCTTCGCGATCACCGCGGCGTCACCGAGTAGCAATCAACGTAATTTCCACGTCTCTCGACGATTATTCGACGGTCTGCCCGACGGCAGCTCGGTATCAGGGAGCGAGAGATCGATCGCGCAATTGCCAGAGTAGTCTCTAAGGAGGGCATTGTAAATAAGCCGCGCAGATAGTCAGACGGCCCTTCAGGATCCGCTTTTAGATCTCGCATCTCTCCGATCACCGTGTGTACACGCTATTATTTATACATGCATCGTATACTTCAACGAATGTTTCTTCTTCTTATCGTCTTTGTTGTACCTCATCGTGTTTTTTGTTGTGCCCCATGCTGGCGACTTCCGTGGAGAACCGCGCGCGAGCTCGCGTCGCGACGCTCGACGTCATACGCCGACGTCGACGACGATGCTCAGTGGTATCATTATTTCGCGTTCTTAAATTCTTCTCAAGCAGTTCACCGAGCGCTCCCGGTAAATATGTTTGTTTCGAAATTGGGCTGCAGAATCATCGAAACACAACGCTCGTCCTCTGAAAGTTTAATTTAGGATGGAGAATCATCACTCTTGGAACGAGGAACGCGCTCGCTAAGCTGCTTAAGATACAATGAGAAGACTCTATTTATTATCTCTCTCTTTCTATCCTTTTTCTAACTCTACACTCTGATCGATCTAACTTAATTTATTGATCAAAATTGTACGACATTACCCTTTCGTTACTTTACTTCGTTTAGTACTTAAGGTATTCGTCGAGGAATATTCCCGGAATTTGGGAATATGTTTTACGTATGTGTTTTAAGCACACACACATACACGTACAACATACACTAATACATACATACACACACTACGCATACATAAATACATTCATACATATCAACATATAAAATCACACAATGCGCGAAATGTTGTATATGTTATTATACTAGCGCGAAAAATGTATCCACAAAACATTCGTTACAATTAATTGTTTGAGAATTATTTTAATTACATGATCATTTTTATTTATATAAATCTACGCCTTTTCTTAACCATCATTCCTATAGATTAAAAAAAAATAATGTAGCTAAAGAATTAGTACTAGAATACTTTGTATTTCTTTCTTCAATCGCAAAACTCAAAATATTCAACACAATTTTTAGATATTTTTAGATATTTTTAAAATTTTACACTATCAGTTAAGGATGCGGCTGAAAAAGATTTGTATTTGATGATCATAACTTTGTGTTCCTTCTCTTTATTTTCTAATACTTCTTAATCGTATAGACTTTTGGATTCCAATTTCTTAGGTAATTCTTCTTGAAATCTGTACGAAGTAGATAATTATTGCATTTTATCAAAAATATTTAATGCGAATTAATTATTAACATAAAAAAATTTGTAACATTGAGTTTAATATCTTTGTTTTCACTCATCGACTTTACAATTTTTAATTGTAAAGTGCAAAGCTAAAAATTGAAAAGTACGTTGTAATTAAATTTTTTTATTAATTTTTTCAAAAATATATATTTTTTAAATCAGAAAAAACAATTTCACTTTTTGTTTAATTACTTTTTTTCAATTTAAATCCATAGCAAAAGAAAAAATCTTTTTTAATTAAAAATATCGCTGTAAATATTATTTTTTCTTTATTAAGAATATTAGAATTTAAAAAGTTTTAATCGTATGTTCCTAAAAAGAGATTAAATTCTTATAAATTATCATTTATTTGTATAAAAGTTATTTGCAATGAACCATAAACATCTGTTTCGTAAATTATGTAGCAGATTTAAATAATTAGGCAAGTACCACCAATTTTACATGCTGAATAAATCTTGCAAATACAATATTACGGTAGATAGAATTATTTCGCTACCTCATAAATTATATAAACACTGCGATTTACGCAAGCAACTATCTCTTTAGTTATTTTTATTTATGCTCGCTAATTCACGAAAGAGATAGCATTTTTCGCACGATGCTTTTCGCATTGCATAAAATATCTTGTAATATTGCAGAACTGCCGGCGCATATTCAGACAAAGACTCTCCTAAATCTCGTGAGTAATTTTATTCGCGAATGGAGGGAGAAAGACCATGTGAAACACGATCCCATTTAAAAATCTGCAAATTCTGCGACAGTATTATCAACGATGAAACTCGGCAATACGCGGTATAAAATACATGTTATTAACATAATACCCTAACGAGAAAGATTTAATAATTTTGTATATCCTTTTCAAAAGCAAGAATGATACTCATTTCATTACAATTTATTTTAGAAAAAAATATTGTTGTGGCGAAACCAAATATTGACTATTAAAGAAACGGTTTTTGTTACATTTAATTTCCGATTAAATTACACATTTTGCAGGTAGATTTACTTTGCAATTGCAGTGATTTATTAATTATTTTTTTCGTAGGATATATTAAAGTTGAAAATTCTGTCGTTTTCACTGATGTTGAACACGAAGTTTATTATTCCAAAGTTATTATGCAAGAGTGCTCTGCAAGAAATGAACTTTATAGAAATTCACAATTGTAATGATACAGAGTTATGATTAATTACAAATAGTCAAGATGATACACATAATTTTCAAGAATCGTTACAAGAGTCACATTACTATTCAGATTAAGATAAACCCGAATACTTCGATAAAAGCATACGACAAGCGTTAACGTAATGTCCCATATACTTTAAGAGAAGTCGATTCGAAAAGAATCGAACGCCCGATTGGATCCAGTATCGAAACTATACGCTTGACGGAATCATCGCTGAAGATCTATCGGAAGCGAATGGAAGTAGTCGTTCACTTTGGCGCGGAAAAACAGAAATGTCGGCAGGTGGAGCACGTAGTGACGATGGTACAAGAAATACCGACAAGGTGGCAGAAAGAATACGCGAGAAACGTGACAATAATCCGCATCAGCGCGAAGTCGGCGAGGTCGAAGATAAGAACCAGCAAGATCGCTGCTCGGCTCAACGTGATGTGCAAGAAGAAACGAACAGATCGTAGATCGCGGCTAAAAAAGAAGAAGAAGCAGAGATACGGAGAACGTGATGACAGAGGAGGATGAGGAGAAGGAGAAAAGTGCACAGAAATCCTGGAAAGAATCCTTATCAACATCGTCGTGGGGAAGAACGCGAGATGCGATCGCCGGATAACAGTGCAGAAAAGATCAATCGATTGGATCGAGTCGAAGAGAAGAACGTTACGGTAGAGATATCGAGCAAACTGGCCAAAAGACTTGAGCGAGATGAACATGATCGCTTCGACATGAAAACGAGAAAAATCTGGTTGCTCATGAAGATAGAAAGGAAGAGGAAGGAGATAGGCTGAGATAGATACGGCGTTTCTAAGTAAGACTAAGGGGTCAGGAAGTAAGAAAACTGCGTTGGCTAGTGATGCAGAAAAGGGGCACTTCTCCCTTAATGAAGAAAGAAAACTTCCGACGATGGAAAGCGCAAAAGTGCGTCAACTGATGAAAACGATCTTGGAGAGGCGAAAAAACGGACAGCTAGTAAGTGTACAGTCTACTAAAAGACAACAGATTATGAAAAAAAATTGTTATATCATTTCGTAGTCCAAAAATAAAGTTTTTGGTATGTTTGATATGCAACGACATTGATAAAATGTAAACGCTTTGTTTACAATTAGAGTTAATTGAGATCACTTCTAGCTCGTCTCTGCTATTGCATATCATTGCATATCACGGAACAATGCGATCGATTCTCGTTACCAGACTTTGATTATAGGAAGATTCCTGTTTCGTTTGAAGACCCTTCAAATCCGATCGAATACCAAATTATCGAACGCGCACTTTGTGGAGCTCGGCTTAAATCGATTACCAAAATTATGAGAAAGATCGTGCGATATGAAACCAGACTGATGAAGCCCAGCCTAAAATGATATTTAGATGTGAAAAATGATATAGGTGCAAAAATCGGTGAAGCCGGCTAGATTAATAGATGATTGGTGATATATAGATACGAAAAATGATACAAATATAAAATATGTTCATGCTTCCCTTACAGCACAGAAACGTACAATAACATTGCTGTAATATTATATTACTGGAACGTTGTAATATTATTATAATATTGCTGACATAATCTGTTATATAGGTTCACTAAATAATAAACTTATTATTTGCTTACCGTGGGAAAGTTTATATTTGTTGCAGTCTGTACACACACACACACACACACACACACACACACACACACACACACACACACACACATATATATATTATTAGTAA
>NW_012130154.1:260855-263152 GCF_000143395.1 Atta cephalotes | reverse complement strand
TGTGTGTGTGTGTGTGTGTGTGTGTGTGTGTGTGTATATATATGTGTGTGTGTGTGTGTGTGTGTGTGTGTATATGTAGCTTTTTTTAATGAGAATGTTAAGATGACTCGATGAAAAATAACAGTCGTTCATATATAACGGTCGGTATATCTGACCACCGATTATCCTGGTATTTATGAACCTTCATACGAATCGAATTTCCACATTTAAACGACATAAATTCCAGGAATACGAAATCGCTATCGTAATATAAGAGTAATCGTATATTTCAAACGATCTCGCGCATGGCGTTGTTACAAAACGGGAAAGGTTCACGTAGAATTTTTACGAGTTTTCTAGAACTATCTCGATGGCCTTCCGTCCCACGAGAGTCGTATATGTGCCGGCGCATATATACTCTAGATTAATATAATATCGCGAGGCGCAATGTTAATATCGTCACGTGAGTGCAGCGGCAGTGGTATGCGTCATATGAGAAGGAGTCTCCTTGCCCTTTGCAATAACCGTGAGAGGTAACGAGGCTTGTTCTAACACGCGGAATGTGTGGAATAGCTTCCTACAATAGAGAAATTTAAATACCGCGTTTCCTCGGCAGTTTTAAAGATGTCTATGCCGCGTATTCGAGGAAAGAGTCTGAATTTCGACGATATCATGGCGAGTGCGAGAATGTTCGGAGGATTCCTAAATAGCCATCAGCAGCCGCGAATGGCACCGAAGTTGGCAAATTAACTTTAAATGCTTCGTGAAAGCACTCGTGTCATCTTAACATCCTTAATAAGTAATCCTTGGAGTTGTTAAATAAATTCCAAAACTCTAGATTTTTAATATTCTACAGTTTTTAAATAAATTTCCTCGGTATATAGTCACATGTACACGATTACTTTCAACAAACTTCATGTCACCTTAAAGATTAAATTTTTCGTGTTACGAATTTTTTTTTAATACGTTGGACATTTTGAATTATTGGATAATTTAATAAAAATACAATGAATTAACTTGATAATAATTTTTAGTTGAAATTATATAGGGGAATGCGTATGTATTATAATGGTCCACTGAATACATTCGCATGTGCGGCGGATGACAACGAGTTGGCAGTTTTATAGGGATTGAACACGCAGTCGCATAAAAATTACAAGCTTGATGGATTTGAACCGAATTGGTGCTCACAAATATTACGGAAATATGGATGAGAGTTGAATATTTGTTTGTGCGTTTTATTCATATTTCAAACTTAAATCATTAATCTCCATTTACTTAATCTTTGTTAATCTTGCAAAATTACTGTTTGGCTAAAAGATGCAAAAGACGTCCATGAATATACTATAGAACGCGTTAAATTTGATTATATTACTTTTTGATTACAATTATTTTAAGTCGACCTAGTAATTTTGTAGCATTCTTATCTAGCACAGTGTTATGTGATTGCCTAATATAGTATCGACACGATATTTAAATATAATCCAAAGTATGTGCAATGTACGTTCCCATAAAGATGGATGGCTAATCGATACGAGTTACCTATTGGGAGTTGGATAAGTTTACGTTATGTTGCAACGGTTGCGTGTAGTTCTCTAATTGCATACGAATCTGATTTTCATCAAATATCGACATTGATGGGTTTGCACGATTGATGGGTATATACAGAATTAATGAACGTGAATTGCACTGTCGAGCGATGCATATTACATATTCGATTAGAGAAATTATCGGAAAAATACGATTAACTTTACAATTTTAAATGATGAAGAGTTATCTAGAAAAATTATGTGATATTTTCCGATAATATAAACATATCATAAATCAATGTGTTCTACAAAAGTTACATAATTACATTTTAGTCTGGAAAATATTAATTTTTAGATACAATTGAAAAAAGCTGTAACATTTAATTTCACGAAAAATAGGATATTAAAAAAAATAAAAAAATAATAAAGTAACGTGTTAAGAGATATAAAACCAATTATCAGCCGCGAGGATTAACGCCTACAATTAATCGTGGACTTTAATGAGGGAGATACGTATTTTTTTGCTAACTATATGTTGCAGAGGTCTGAACAAAGGCGATTCACTTAAAATTTTTGCATGAGCATTAAGTGTCTTATCACGTTACTCTCGGAAAGAGAGAAAGAGAGAGAGAGAGAGAGAGAGAGAGAGAGAGAGAGAGAGAGAGAGAGAGAGAGAGAGAGAGAGAGTAGAGTAGTAGTAGTAGTTAGTTAGTTAGTTTAGTTTACGTTTAGTTTTACGTTTACGTTTACGTTTACGTTTACGTTTACGTTACTTACGTTAACGTTTAA
>NW_012130154.1:253046-256902 GCF_000143395.1 Atta cephalotes | reverse complement strand
AGAGAGAGAGAGAGATAATGTAACAGAATGGCGTCTGGCTGCAATTTTTGCATTTTGATTGATTTGATAATAAGATAATTTATTGCTATTATCAATTAATATAGATGAATAAAATATCGGCGTCTTAAGTAATAATGATTAGGAATTAAGAATTAATATTTATTAGTGAACTTTTTGTTAAATAAATTATATGAAATATGTATGTTATGCAAATGAAGTTTATTACTCTTCTTTTTTTATAAAATTTATATGTATAAAACTTTTTATTTTTTATATAAATTTTTTATATAAATTTTTTATTCATATTTGGATAAATAATTAAATATTATATAAATAGCAAATTATTTACTTTAATTGTTTTGTTGCTTCGATGCTTTTTCTTGGACTTTCTTCTCTTCCTTTTAGATTCTTTGATTGTACTCATACAAACCATTCGCGATCACGCTAATTATTGAGTATGATGAGCAACACGATTATTTTATACGGTATTTTTGCATAATTAAAATTAAATTAAATCACTGGCAAAAGGTATATCCGAGAGAATACGATCTTCAAAAAGAGATATATTTCGAAAGAAAAATTAAATATTAAATATTAAATATTATGTGACAGTTATGAAATATTTAACTTAAAATAAAAATAAAAATAAAATATTTTGCCTATTTATTAAATTAATAGCTAATAAGTGATCGATGTATTATTTTCAAAATAGATAAATAATAATTTTCAAATTGGAACAGACAATATTAAATCAACAAGCATGATATGAGATATACCTAAATTTAAATACTTATTATTAGAAATATAATTGTCGTTTATAAAGATCGTACTAAATAATAATTTTACGATTTTCAAAAGAGTAAAACAAATAATAGGTAAAAATCTGGATTGCAAAATTGGTGAAATGTTTGTTTCAATAGATTAGTGTTGTCTCAATACGATTTCCAAATCATTTATTATAAAATTACTTAAGGAAGAAAAGAATCAGAGAGAGAAAGAAGAGAGAGGGAGAATATCATGATTATTATAGCAATTATGATAATTTATTATAGCATATTTTTTCGTTCATGTTATTAAAGATACTTAATTTCGCTAAACCCAAAAAGTTCTTTGAAAGAATTTAGCTGTGTTCGATCCAAAAAGCTTTTCAGAAATATCACGTGAAATATAGATTATATAGGATGCCTCGAATTTAAATGGCCAAACTTTGGAAGCGTGTAGGGAATTGATAAATTAAGAAAAAAATGTCTTTTAGAGATATGCTCGTTTTTGTTTCATTTTGGAGAAAATCGAAAAAAAAAAGACAGAACGTAATTTTCGGAATATTATTATTTTAAAAGGAATATTATTATATGTATTGATATGATTTCAGCATAATGCTTCAAAGTGTGAGAAGCTGCGCGTTGAATTCCGGACAGAATAGTGTCGGATCGACGTGTCATTACGTTGACCAAATCAGTGTTTGGGTGTAACATGAGCTGTTCGTACAACATACAATGTATGCATTGCTGCAAAAAGCACCAACATTTTAAACAATATCTACATTAAGCAAGTGACAACGTGAATAAATAAGTGTGAATGAATAAATGATAAATACAAAAATGAAATGTTTTGTCTTTTTTGCGATTTTCTCCAAAATAAAGTAAAACAAACTCTCTATATCTAAAGAATTTTTTTTATTGTTAGTTTATCGATTATACGCTCTCGAAGTTTGGTCATTTAAATTCGAAATACCCTGTACAAAGTAAAATTGAAAGCTCTCTTTATATAATCTATAGTTCACATTTTTCAGAATAGAAATGTATTTAGATTAATATCGTGAGTTGAAAAAAAAATACGCGCGCGCGTGTGCGTGTGCGTGTGCGTGTGCGTGTGCGTGTGCGTGTGCGTGTGCGCGCGCGCGCGCGCGCGTGTGTGTGTGTGTGTGTGTGTATGTGAGAGACCTGATTTTTTCACTACCTTGTTCTTCATTTTACTCTATTTTATTTAATATTTTATTAACCATCAAATTATATCAAATTATATCTAAGAACTTTATTTTAAATTCTGACACAATTTTAAAATGGGTCCTATAGAAATAGGAATCTACATCCAGTCCAAGGTGTTCATTGCATTCTAATTTTTCAAATTAATTTATATATATTGCATTATATTTGAATTTTAATCATAAATTGTTAAATTATTCCTTTTAATTTAATTATATGAATAGTTTATTTTAAATAGAAGTTATTAAAAAATTGATTATTTGAAAAATAAAAATTAATTGTATTGGTAGTTATAAAAGGTATAGAAAATTAAAAAATTTGTCTTTATTATTGAAAATTTCACTTTTATTCTAATTTCATTTTTCTTTTGTAAAATAACACTGACGTTTATGATTAGTGTTTAAGAAATATTTATTTCTCATTACTCCAAATTATTTTCCGATTATCACAATTACAATTTAATGTCAAATCTCAAGATGTAAAATTAAATTTGACATAAAAATGATAACAAGCTATTATATCAATGATAGAAGATTTATGAGACAAGGATTTGAAGTTTTCAAAGTTCGTATAATTCTAAAGAATAAGTCACGATTTGAGACTGTCGGAAGAGCAATTTTTGTAAAACTTCGATATGTTTACTTCACGAAACGGAAGCTAAGCCTTTTAAAGGGACTAGGTTGGTTCTTCTATCGGATACGATGAGTAGGAAACTCATGGAAAATTCCGGTTAACCCAGACGAGCGTTGATACGTACAAGTTTGGCGAGTTGTTGCATTTTTCAATACGTTCAGCCGCGCCAACAACTACCAGCAATGGATTCCTGTCCGATTTCTACAGCAACACGCCGAAGTTACCACGGTTCAATAGGACAAAGAGATACCATGGTACTATTGACGCTGCCGGTTCGATCGATATTTACCGAGACATAACTCGACAGAATACGCGAATGAACGTAGTGCGCAGTCCGTGTGATAACTCGCAGCTTCGGGCACTATTGGATCAAAACATTGAATAGATTCATCGTTGAACAGAAACACGACAAAATTATGGAATAATTTTCCGGAACATAAAGAAATATATCATTTATATAATTAATAATACATGCATTGCAAATGTGGGAACAAAACACAGATGTTAATTCTCATCGTAGATTTAGCATTAAATATGATTATTTTTTGATATCACATGTATTAAATGGAATCAAATTCAACCATAAAAATATGGATTATCGCTTTGGGCTATCTTGTATACAATATAAATACAGACAAGAGACTGAAGCAAAAGAGTTAAATAAAATTTCAGATTGTCAGTAGCACAAATAATGGTTTTTTGTTTTGAAAAATAAAATTCCGCTTCTTGCGGATATAAAACCGCCTTTCTTCATTTTACCTCCACGTGTGGCAATTTGATACGCAAACGCAGATAAAAGATGTAATTTTCAGCACAAACATTGCTCATGTAATTGCGCCCGAAATTCTGTGTACCTAGAATTTTTCCCGTTTTTCTTTTATAAAATACACTGCACCGCGTATCCGAATTATTGACATTTAACCATCGATATCGTGAAGCGGATAAATCCTGCACCTGGTCGGTCTTCCTTTCTGCCCTCCGTCGAGGTATGATGCAGAGAGCCGGAAATTTTATGGAAATTATGCTATGAGAAGGGGGATCCTACTATGGCAACTCGCAAATCGAACGCATTAAAAGTCCATTATCGTAACTATATGAGAAACGAGAGAGAGAGAGAGAGAGAGAGAGAGAGAGAGAGAGAGAGAGAGAGAGAGAGAGAGAGAGAGAGAGAGAGAGAGAGAGAGAGAGAGAGAGAGAGAGAGAGAGAGAGAGAGAGAGAGAGAGAGAGAGAGAGAGAG
>NW_012130154.1:245632-252358 GCF_000143395.1 Atta cephalotes | reverse complement strand
AATATATATATATATATATATATATATATATATATATATATACGTCGTTCACACTGCAGCATCCGAAGAGACGCAGAGGAAATCGCTGTATAAGCTTAAGTACATGTGTCTGTTCGAGATGGGGTAGTATGTAGGGCGTTATCAACGTGCAGCACATTGGTCCGAAAGCCGAAATACGATTTCGTACTTTGTTCCCGCGCAGGGCTCACGATAATTGCGCAGAATTGCGCCGCTTAGATTACACTGGAGAGTGCCTTCTTTGATGGCCGGGACCGCTCGAATGCCCTTCGGCAAAGGCGAGCAAATTCGGAGGCGATGGGCGCAAGTAATTGGTGCAGCGAGGCTGAAGCAGATGAGAACGGAGGTCGGAATTAGATGTTCTTATGTAACATTGAAAAAGGAAGAGAGCTAGCATTTTTCGTATCTTTCTGGATTTGTAGTAGAAAAAGAGAGAAAAAAAAAGAGCACCGTTTCTCGCGGCGAGGATCGGACGAAACGAAGTAACGCGAAATACGCTTGATGAAAGAATTATTTATTAAAGATAGTGTGTTTCATACGGAACGTTGGCTCTCCAAGGAATCTTCCTGTGCAAAGTTTACATTTTCGCATCATAAATAAAGCGAACACAGACAAATTCTAGAAACTGTCTTTTATTATATATGATTAATGAAAGTAACATCAAGCTTGTAATATCGAATGAAATATTTTATTTTTTAATTTTTTTTAATTGTATATACCTTTATGTAAAATTGTAAGATTTAAAAGAACGCGGGATTTCTGTATAGTTTTGTTTCATTTAAAATGCGAGTTGAGAAAATAGTAAAAAATCGTGAATGTCGTGATGGCGAGAACGAGGGCCTTAAATAAAAAATTTATTTAGGGCCCCAGCAGGCTCACTCTCGCCATCATAACTTTTTACTACTTGCTATTACTACTTACTACTACTTTCTCGACTCGCATTTTAAATAAAACAACACGAAAAAATCCGAGCTTTTTAAAAAATATATACAATTAGAAAAAAATAAAAAAATGAAATATTACATGCGTATTAGTAATTTGCTCATCATTCTTAAATTTTCTTCTACATATACATGCATATTTTTTAAATCGGGTTTACTTTTTTTAAGCTTAATATCAACAAAAACTTGTTATCAAGTATATTGTGAAATATGTTTAATATTTTTGCATTTCTCATCGTGTGAAAGCTCATCCGCGTGTGCGACAGTCAGCTGTTTCGAGGGAAAACAAAGCGATTTCGTAGCATTAATTTAATAGGAACCAACCGTTGGGAAGCTGTTTGCACCATAAGCCTGCCTACGTGACTTCCGCTAAAGACGTCGGCTTATTTTCTTCCGGCACCGCTCATACTGGGCAAACAATTGCATTAAAATCTGTTTGGAATGATTTGGTACCTTATCATCGACACCATCGCGTTCTGCCAATTTCTGTATTATGATCGCCAAGGCAATTTAATCGGGACTAACAGAAACGCGATAGATTTCGGTGAGTAATAACGATATTGAGTTTTTGGAAATTACTTTTTCATTTTATTCCTAATTAAATTCTTTTGCGGAGTTTTAGCGTATCATTCACTTACGTAAAGGGCATAGAAAGATAAATTACTAGGATTATTCGCAGGAAATATTGGCGATCGTAAGGAGGGTGAGTTTAATAACAATACGCACATAACGCGCAGTCGAAATATTTATATCTCTATTCTGGACGACCAGGGAAACATCCCTATTGTCGTGAGAGTCGCGACAGAATCGACTTTGGGTTAACAAAATATCACGACCAGAAACGGAAAAAATTTATAGTTTATTAGCTTGGAGCTAGCTGGGCAGCTATTGGGCTATTGGACGAAGTCCATTTAAACTTCGCTGGTACCGGGAATAGGATAATAAAGAAAGGGAAGGAGGAGAAGAGAGAAAAGGAAGAAATAAAGATGGTAATGTAGACTTTGAGCAAAGAACGAACGAGTTTCGGATGCTAGAAAGTTAGAAATCGAAGATGTTTAAAATATAAAATCATTCGCACGATAATAAATAAATAATTACGAATGTAAGTACAAATATTTGAAAACTTTTCTTTCGCAAAATTCAACATCTATATCTCGATTTTTCAATATTTCTCTATGCGACTTTTCTTCTTTCCTTTTTTCTTTTTTATATTAGTGAGCGACAGTTCGTATATAGAACTCGACTCGATATTTCCGATGTCATCAGTTCATGTGCATGTTTTATCGTGAAACATTTCCAATATTGCATGCCATCAAATCCTCTCGCAGATTCCTCTCCGGACGAAGCAACAGAAACTAGGCGGAACGCGCAGATGGCAATCGGCCAAAAATTATGCATTCCGTCTATTCGGTCTCACAAACAGCAATTTACAGCTATTCACTACGTCCGCAGGATCGAGGATCATTCTTCCGAAGGAAGTGTAGAATTGGCCGAAACACGTCATAGACCGCCACCCTGGTTAGAGATCTATCGTGGCTGACGGTTCGCATTTACCCTCTATGGCTCTCGGTAGAGAGAAGGGGTCGTACGGACAAGAGGGACGATCTTTTACGAGCTCTTGGCTCGCTTGAAATTTGTCTGGATGCCATCCCGCTCGGGTATCCCGAGCGAGTTTTTCTTGGCGCGCCAGGAGTTAGGGCTCGCCGAGAAACAGGAAGTAGTAAAAGAAGCTCGAAACTGTCTCCTTTCGCGTGTTCTTAAACCGTTGGTGTATAGATACGCTTCCTTCCCTTCCTTACCCTTGCCTTATGCGATGTTCTTTCGTTTACTGTCGCCGATAGCTCTCCGCGTTGCTAATAAATCCGTCGCTCCACCAGTCACATTACTCTCGTCCGATTACGAATAAACGACGCTACGGCATGGCGAACCGGCATGGTCCGGATAAACGAAACGATAGGCGGACGAGACGAATAAATCATTGGACGTGCATTGCGCGGCGCATTCGTTTTTACGATCCGCCGCAGTGGCGTTTGCGACAAATTTACACGGAGTTGGTAGCGAGACAAATCAAGTAGTAAATTACCTTTCTTTCCTATCTTTCTCAAGCAGGCGCTATTTATAAAATTACAGGCGTTTCATAGAAGTTCAAGAAATAATAAGTTATGTAAAAAACGAATTCTTACGAATATATCTAAATAATATCTAATAATATATTTATTTATTTGCTGAAAATGTTAGAATTTACAAACAATTCAAGTTTTTTAAAGCGCACCAAAATAAAACACTTAAAGTTACAAATGCAAAAAATATTAAAGATATCAAAAGTATTGATTAGTATTCTTTGTTGAAGCGCCTATTAATAGGAAGTTTTTGCAATAACATTAATCCAGATACGATGAATATTAAAGCTCATATTATCCTTTTCTTAAGTAATTGTTAAATTGTTAAGAAGAATATAATCTGCCCTTAACGTTTTCATCGTATTTGGATAAATGGTATTGCAAAAACTCCCTTATTATCATAGGAAAACTTCAGAGAGAAAAATATATTTGCATCGTAATTCTATAAAGCATTATTAAGTCAAAGACTAACTTCTGTCAAACTGCTACTTTCTAACTTCATACAAATAACTTATGCGATTAACTTGTCTTCTCTACTGATGTAAATCTTCTGCAAATTTAAATAAGAACCATACTTTTCTCAATAACTCTTCCTCCAACATTAAATAGATTGCGGTACCTGTGAGCTCACTTGCAAATCCTGTAGATAATTTCTCTCGCAATATATATACCGATATGAATTAAACCAATCTTCTGATTAACCAATCTTGATGATTACAAACGGCGCGCTTCATCTGCGGGCAGCCATTAACGTGAAAAGCTCAGAATAGCTCTCCGATTCGTACACCGGAACGTTCTGTCATTCGCGTCGAGTTCTGAGATATTTATCATCGATCTTTTTCTCCTCTCGTCTCTTTCGGAGTTTCGCGCCTCTGAGAGTTACGGAATCACCGGTACGTGAAAAGAAACGAAAGTAATCTCGCGATTCTTGTTTCCGTCACTTCCGCCTCCATCGTTCGAGAGAGGAAAAAAAATAGGACGAACGGATTATCTGTCGGCGAACACACATCGACATTCGCAAACAGGATTCAACTGCAGTTAACTACCGTCCGCCAGTGCACATATTTGCTTTTTAACCTTTAAGTGTGTGGCTCAGCATATATGCAATCTTTCGCTTACCATAAATATAATTATACTTCCGTAAACGTAATTATATATACTCGAAATAATATCTAGATTAAATCTCTAATTTTAGTCGAAAGTAGGAAGGGATTTTGGCTCGCGTGCGTGACAAAACTAAATTGTTAAATATTTTAATATTCTAAGTAATAACGTATACGTGAAATTATATTAATTTATTTATATTTTTAATATTCAGTTTTGCAAATACGTATTATACTTTTAATGCATATTTTACAAATTCACAGAATATGGATAACCGGATTATTTCAATGTAACGGATTAATTTTCAGTAATAGTGGAAAATATTGTTTATAAAGTCATGTATATTCACTGTAATAAATATATTTGACGAACATGGTCTCCATCGTAAAACTCGAGTTTTTGCAAACATCTCGATATTTCGCAACGTGCGAACGAAATAAACATGCTGAAATATATCTAGCGGAAACATGATTTTGAACAATCGATAGGAAAATCGTGGGACACCGCGGGATGTCGGGAACATGTATGAGCGCGGTCCTTGCGGCATGACGGCAAACTTCGGGACCGCGAGTTATTAATTTAATTATGTATGCGAAATTCAATTCTCTTTCGTTAAAATGCCCGTTAAATATTAATCGACCAAACGTCAAACGCCGTCGAATTACCGTCGGCTAGCGAGAGGAGGGCAATTAGATGACCAAATATTATTCCATCGTAAACACACTGGACACGTGCATTCTGCCAACTGTCGCGTACAATGAAAAGAGAGTCGTGGAAATTACATAAATACTTACTCAATCAAATGAAGGACTGTCTGATGCGCCATCACCTCATTCCTCTCTTATACTTTCAGATATCTCTTTTCTTCCTTTTATTGTAGTACGTATTCTTGATATACATGCATTCTTCTAGCCTCGATTACTTCACACTCGATTCGAGATTTTACACATCCGATTTATCCGATTTATTAGCAGACAATATTCATTTCCGACAGATTAAAAGACACGAGATCACGAAGCATAGGGTGGGCGCTAAACAATCAATATTATTGCATAGTATTTAATATTATATAATATTATTAATTGTCTGGAGACTACATTAAGCATTGAGCTGCATTGTGTTTTCATTGAACATAATAATTGTGTTTGATTTGGCGCTCAAAGCGCTTTAAGTATGATCATTTCATCCTTGTTTATCCAATATTAAACAAGGACAAATGATGCTTATCAGTCAATGATTTATTACAAATATTTAATGATTTATATAATAATAATTTGAATAATAATTTTACACCGAATGTATATTCTAATTTGTCCGTTTCAGACTGATAATTTGTCAATATTTTACCGTTATATCTTTAAGATTTAAAAGTAAAAGATATTGTAGTTTAATTTAAATAACATTATTACAATATCATGTTGGAATTTGTAAAATAAGTTGTCAATATTAAATTGATAATGATAAACGGAAAGAGATGATGCGTTGTTCCGGAATGCGAGAAAAGCGTCGATTGAAATGAGAGCATTTAGATATAAAAATCTATTGTCAGTTAACATTTTAATATTCTCTTTTGCTTTCAACTTCCGTTCTTATTTTTTCAATAATTTGATTCAAAGAATTCGAAAACAATACCAAGAGCTTTACATCTCTATAATAGTTTTATCGGCGCATTATCTCTCACAAAACCATATATAAATGCATGTATGCAATGTATGTGTGCAGAGAGTATTGAACTTGGATCTATAGGTTCGTTAAACCCAAATAACTGTATGGATTAGTAATCCCTGTGAAAATTCAAGATATCGCGAACTTCGATCAGAGATCGCATTGATGCTTTAATGCCACGATTTCTGAGGACTATTATCACACCGATAATTAATGTCAAATGTAAGTATCTACTAATAAAACTAATATATGTAGTAATTATTATTCATGTTCATTCATTCGCTGTCTGCGATATTCCAACTAAGAATTAAACTGTTAAAGTTTTCATAATTTTGTAATTTTATAATAATTACAAGTTAAAGTATAATAATTAACAAACGATCAATTCTTAATTTTTTTTAATTAAAAAAATTCTAATGTGTAAAATCAAATATGCGCGTTTTACAAATATTATTTCATAAAGAATTCTTAATGTGTTTCTCAAATAATTCGAACGATTCAAAGCGAAAATGAGAAGCAATCTTTCAGTTTTCGTATAAAACTTTTAATATTAAATTGGTAAAACAAAATACAAGTATACATAAATCGCAAAATCAAACGAAATTAATGTGCCGAAAATGGTATATTAATTACTTATTAATAATTAATAACCGTACATTTTTTACATAATGTGTTTTTATGAGATTTATGAATTCGATGCACGTTAAATACTAAATTTTAATTGTTTTTCGTTAATTATATTATACTGATAAAAACTGAATCTTAATATATATTTCTTTAAATAGTATTAAGTAAACATTTACTTATATATATATATATATATATATATAGTAACACACACACACACACACGCGCGCGCGCGCGCGCGCACACACACC
>NW_012130154.1:243927-245612 GCF_000143395.1 Atta cephalotes | reverse complement strand
CGCGCGCGCGCGCGCACACACACACCGCACGCACGCACACACACACGCACGCACGCACACACACACACACACACACACACACACACACACACACACACATACACGTGTGTGTATTTACTTATTACAAATAACAGTTAAATCAAATTAATGGTTCTTGTACCAAAGAGATATATGTTTAGTAAATATAATGTATTTTATAAGATCGATATATTAATTAGTAGAAAAGAAATATATTCTATGAAAGACGAAACATGAACGACGTGTACTATTTATTATATGAAATACGGAAAATGAACGTGAAACTAGGAGCAACAGGTGTAGCGTCGCTCTCGCCGTGCGAAGTTAGCCGCAAGTCGAACTCTCCGCCATCTTAGATACACGTAGACACGTTCACGCTTCGCTTGCGACTCATCACAAGTATCGGACGAGCCCTAGTTTCTATTTTTCCACTGTCGCAACATAATTTAGTGCGTCTCCCTTGCGATTAACATCAAGAATCATGCCATGCGAGCGTAATATTCGAGTTATTAGCGTGCTTGAATATAATTAGCGTGTTTTCGCGACTATATGTCAATGTATAGAAAACGGATACGGAGAAACATGGGAAGAAGAGGGAAGGAGAAAGACTAAGAAGATATCGCGAAACAAATGTGAGGTGAATACATTTCATTATTTATTACTAATGAAAATAATTATTCGCCTGTGCAGTACAGCATTTTAAATCACTATCTAGTATAACAGGGTATTGCACATAAATTCATACTTTTTTAAGAGTACATTGTACTCTTTTTGAATATTCTAAAAACTGTATTTATTTGATACTTACATTTAACGCATACAAAATTATATCCTAGTTTCGCGCTCGAGTTATATTTTTTAAAAAATATATGTACATATATATAATATATTCTTTTCTTGATTTAGATGTGATAATCTTAACGGTATATGTAGGGCTAACATATAAAATATTTTCAATTATTAAAATAGTAAAATAAAATTAATTAGTAAAATAAAATAAATGTTACACTAATAAATATTTTAAGATTCTCAAAATATTTAGTATAACATTTATTTTATTTTATTTATTTATAAAATATTTAATATTAACAAATATATATAAAATATTTTAAAATGCTTGAGATTTATAATTGTTTGAATTATATCTAGACTAAATTTTTTAATGATATTTTATAAAAGTTATAACACACATTAAAAGATGTTGGAATAATAAAGTCAAAAAAGAAATTTCTGTAAATAAAAATTTGAAATAAATTTCATTAAATTATTTAATCCTTTATTTTAGTAAAAGTTATTAAATTTTATTGTTAATTAAATTTTCATTAAAAGAAAATTTTATATTTAAAGATGAAGTTTAGTAATTGAGAAATAAAAATTAAATAATTCAATGTTTATTCAATTATTATTTCCTTTTTTCAAATTTTATTCTATTTTATGTTTCTATGTAGGACAAAGTTGACATAAATACATCCTTTACCAAAATGAAAATCAATTTTATTCAAATATATTAAATTTAATTCATTTATATTAATTCATATATATTAAATTTAATAAGTTTTAAATTTAATAAATCTTTTCAATTGTACATTTAATTAAAATTTTCACTAAATAAAAATATTAAAAACAATTGACATTAATAAAATGTGCTATATACATTGTAGAATTTA
>NW_012130154.1:227697-242276 GCF_000143395.1 Atta cephalotes | reverse complement strand
TTATAATAATTAAATTATGTATTTGTAGAATTAGGATGCAAGTTGTAATATATTTTCATTATAAAACTCTCAATATAAAATAAAATAAAATTAATCATTTTAAGCAAAGTCATTTTATGATGAAATATACTATAATTAGATTCGCGCTCGATTATGTTTTAGCGAATGTTACCTTGAAGTGAGGGTGCAATGAAAAAACATTGAAACGAGGACGAAGCTTGAGATATCAAGTATGGCGAAACATAATATCAGTGAGTGTATTTCTTTTTCAACTTTAAGTGAGAGAGATAACGGATATGCCACGTATATAAAGGGGACTTTGAACATTGAATTAATTATCATTCCCTTAATGATAATGACGATAACAGTCGTTTTTTTATGATATCATAAAGCCCATAACACATGTGTCAGTAATCACAATACTATTTCTCGTGATTAAAGAGATACAAATTAATAAACTTATTAATGTGATTTTTTTGGTCGCAGTTTGTTTGTGCTCGCGTTATTTATCGCTTAATAAGCTCCCATAATTGTAAACGAATAATTAATAATTGCATGCCGCATAATTAATTATTATTTATGAACATACTGGTTACAGTATATCATATATCTGATATAAAAATCGTGAATTTTGCATTATTATACACGTTTCGAATATTTTTGAGTAATTTGTTGTTGATAAAATCGAATGTATAAGCTTCATTATATAATACATATTATCTTACATTTTAAATTATAAAATATATTATACGAAAAGTAATAAGTTGCATAGATAAATGAAAATAAAATAATATGCAAAGAAAAGAGAATTGACACAAATAATGGAAAGCCTTTATGGATTGTTTCTTTTTATTGCACAAAAATTTGAATAAAATCAAAAACTGAAAATGTCTAATTTATTATAAAGTTTATATTGAAATTTAGCCAACATTTACATTTAATCATATTTGAAGCAGTTTACATTAAAAGATAAGATTTTTTAACATTTTTTAAAATGATAAAATAATTCGTAGTAAATAACAATAATAAAAGTGGAAATAAAAAGATTAATTAATGAAAAGAATCAATTTCAGATGTTTGTTTTATTAATAATATAAATTATTAATAATTGTTTTTTAATTTTAAATAATTGTTTTTAAATTTTAACTAATTTTATAAGTAACTTTTCTCATTAGAAGTCTCTTGGTTCATTTTAATTAAAGATAAGAGTACTGTCAATGTGTAGTCGATCGACCACAGTAATCAAACATTTGCGAATGTTACACATATTTAGTTTATCTTGATTTAATCGAGAATTTGGTGGAATGTTTATTTGATTCTCCGAAAGTTATTGATGTAGTGATTGAGATAATATTATCAATTCAATAATATTAGTAATTATAGACCAATCTATGTTAATAACTATTAGCAAAATTAAATTTGTAAAATATATATATAATATATAATTTAAATAGAAGTTTATTACTTATAAATCTGTGTTTAAGTAATTTTATTACTTGTAAATATTTTTAAAGCATGGTATCGCAAGACAGAAACATGAAATAAAATGATAGAAAAATTTATTAAAAATACAAATTCATAATTTATTTGTTAGAAATTATAAGCTGGAATTAATTTTCAGTGTAATGCATATATAATACTAGATGATACTCAATATAATACACAAAGATACGTACCGTTTATTAGAAAGCGTGCAATCCGAAATATAGTTGCTCTGAAAATGTGTTGAATTGTGAAAATCATAATAATTCAGTCTGGAACGCTGAAATCCCCGACGGCTTAAGTTGAAATAAGAGGAACGACGAGGAAGAAATATAAATGTAAATATTAATACAGAGAGAGTTGGGCTACTATATGGGTCTTAAGAGCCGAGGGGAGACTTCCTCCACGAGCTTGCTTCCCTAGCCTCTTTCGTTCGCTCAAATATTTAATGGATTCGGATAGATCCACTCTTAGCTTTAGGTATATTCGTGTAACTTTCCTATGTGTGTAGATTGAGTTCGTGTGCCGTCCAATTTATATACGTGCACATACATTCGCTGTACGCTTGCGTGATTCTGCGCACGGAAGCTCAAACTGCATCCTCAGGAATTGGAGAATTGATTCATTTTTCTGCAATAAAATTATTTTTTTAATCAAGTAGAATGCGTTTTTCAACGATGAGTCAAATTATAAACCAAACAATATATGCGGTTATTAAAATGGAAGAATATTATATATTTAAAAATATCGTAGATGAAAAAATAAATAAAATATATTCTTAAGTTATATGTCAGTAAAACTTTATTAATGTATTGCTAAAAAAAAAAAGAAAAAATATAAGAAAGAAAAGAATACAGTTGGAGATGCAATTATATGAAACTTAAACACTTTTTTTCTGCGATTTATACTTTGATTTCTTCAATATAAAACAAGAATTCATAAATTATGATACGTTGATCTTGTGTAGTTTGACGATATTTCACGCGATATTTCATATGCAACATCTTTATGATCGTAGCTAAAGATATTTCATTTGTACATTGAACATCAATATCGACGCAATATCGATGAGCCATCAATATTAGATCACTTCGCAAACTCACGAAGCATCTGTTTGCGTGTAAGCTCGAAGGAAACGCGGTTCCACGAAGGAAAGAGCAAAGGATCGAACGAAAAACGGTCTTTAATTATTTGCGATTGGCTCGGGCGAGTCCCGCGGGTGTGTTCCGCCGAGAGTTCGACGGAGAGTTAATTAATCCCGCGGTATAATTAAAGCGCCGTTTTGTCGAGCATCGCGGAGGGCAGGATAGAAGGACGAACAGAGAATGGTCCGTTCTCTGGAAGTTAAACTCTACAAAGATCAAATTGTGAATCCGAGGCTGCGACCTGTCCAGGACTCGCCAGAGGGTGGAAAGGAAGTGGACTCTGCGACACGACAGGGTAGCCGGAGACCGATTTAATTAAATTCTAACGCTTTCGGAGAACGCGCACAAGTGAGCGACGTCGATCGCGCGCCGATACCTCCGACGTTTTTCCTCTCATAGGATCACTGCACGAGGAATTGGCGGTGATCCGAACGGAACGAGCGAAGTCGTTTGAAATTATTTCTTTCGTCGTTACGTTACCTCCGCGTTTTCGTGTGTCGGGCTAAAGCTCATCAGTGACGATATTGCGTTCTGACGAGGCGAGGACCTGGTGATACAGAACTAGTGGGAGTGGAAGGTGGAGGCCATTACGTTGGAATTTCATGACTCCAAGTGGATTGAAAGTTTTTGATGTTATTGGACGCCGAACGTCAATTTCGTCGTTGCGTCGAGTCGTGGCCGTTAATCGGTACTCTGTTGTCGTCACGTCAATAACGAGTTCGATAGAATTGCGAGCGACAAAGGTTTCTAGTATTATTTCGAAATTATATCGTGAATTCGATTCGTTTCACATTGCGGAACACGTCGTGAAAATGTTTGCTCTACGAAGAAATTCTATTCCCGATTTTTACTACGTTTACACGCCAAGCATTAATATAAAATGGATCACTGATTTTTACTTGTCCACATTATACAATCCTCGTGAATAAATCATCTTCACAAACGCGTATATTGTATCAGCTTAAAACTGAAATTCTCCCTTGTATTTAATATTTGATTTTTATACTTTGATATAATATTTGTTGTTATAAAAAATTGGTGATTTTCAGTAATATCTATAATAAAATTAAATATGAATTTAAATAATCAGTTATCCAAAATCCAAATAATTTATCAATTATTTAATAAATAAATTATTTAAAAATAAATTTATTTCAAACGAACGGACGTTTTGTGACAGTTATAAAATAAAGCATCTATTCTGTTATTCGCGCAAAAGTATTAAAATATTATGCATATTTAGAATAGCCGGTGTTTGCATAAAAGATTTATTGTTCATTCTCTGCCACGTGTTATGTCCCCAAAAATTCATTGATGACAAGAGTGTGACAAAGGCGAGTATATTGTAAAATATGCAAAATCCTTAGTCGAAGCGTTTCCATGGAGATATCACTATTTCCAACCACGAGGACTTAGTGACCGCAAATATTTACTAATTACGAAATGTTTGCCAAAGTTATATCTAGTGGTTATATCTAGTGGTTACTGTAGCATCGCGTTTGATCTCTTATTGGTGATTGCACGGATATGTCCAATGATTGTTTGAGTATCCTCTTGATATCCGAGTCGACTACGGCTCACCTTTGTGCGATTTTTCATTCAGACGCAATATATTCTGATAGTAGTAAAACCGGATAAACCGTTCGAAAAAGAGCACAAGTAATTTTTTATGCAATGCATATTCCCTCACTATTTTCGTAGCCTGAACTCCCCTGTCATTTCCGCGATGTTTATCCGGCTGATTATTTTCGACGACTTACATCTTACTATACCTTACACTGGGATTCACGATGCGTACATATGCACGTACACACTGTTTTTCTAGCAATCCGTCACACGTACGTGGATAATGTGTTCCGTTGTGATATAGGTATTGCCACATAGGCGCAAGCGCGACCGGACTCGTCGTCGAAAACGACGGACGTTCAGTCGCTCGGCGTTCAGTCGAGTACCGACGTCGTCGTCGACGACGTCGTCTCCTCCCTTGCGCCAGGACACCCACCCTAGTCTCGTCATCGCGCATCGCAGTGCCATGTGATCGTCTCGCCGTTCGAGAACGCGTTCGATCATGAAACGACTTATGATAGCACGCGCGCGAAGAAGATACTGAAAACACTGACATTTATTAAAATATTTGCTTTTTTGTACACCGGGATGGACGAAATTTTTTTCTGCAATGATTTTTTTTAATGATCACGAAGCGCGCTAAATCTTTGCGAGCGCAGTAATCGAGGGACTTGTATATCTTGTAGCGCGAGAAATGGCAGGGCACGTCCATGAATGGAACCACGTGCGAGCAGTTGATGCCAAAAGGAAGGATAGGATTTTCCTGCAATTTTTGACGACGCGGTGTTGAAGTTGAAACTAACTGATTAGGCAGGTGCGTGACACGTACGGAGTATGTAAGACAATGCGGTGGTGTGGTGGTCCTTGCGATCTCCTGCGGCGCAAGATTTTTGTCCTGCTTGTTCTGATCGGTTGCAGCGATGGCTATTTTAATATATTCATCAGCCATTCTCAGGTCATGAAGCTTTTAGGTATGTAGGATTGCTATTCAATGTTGACATAAAAGACATATAACATTGATAGGGAAAATTAATAGTTACCAGAATGAATTAAATATGCGTTGTGTTTGAAAGAATTTATTTTATTCTCTTTATTATTTATTTAAAATTTATCCTTTTTTATTTATTTAGAATTTATTTAAAATATAAATCTGTATAAAATGTATTTGAATGCATATAAAAAATGCATGCATATAAAAAAAAATAAAAATGTTTGTATACTTAATTTTTATATGTTATTCACGTATTTGATTCATATTCCTATTCAATTGCGTTCGTAAAATAACGTGAATTTTTTTCAATACAAATTTCCTAAACATAAATTTAGTAGTCTAAATCTTTAATTTTTTAAATATGTCTTGAAACTCTAAATGTAATAAAAAAGTTTATGCGTTTTATATTCGAATATCATACAAAATCCATTGAAGAGTCATTTAGTTTTATACTTTTCATTGCGATTTAATTAATTGATAAAAATGATTAAAATGATTAAACGATTAAAAAAAAAACCAATCTTTGCTATTTAAATTTACATATATTATAACAGAAATGATTTAAAATTGATTACGAGGAAGTTCACACTTTGACATTGAAACTGACATATTCATCCGACATCTATTACAGACTTTAATTTTATCTGATTTATTAATAGAACAATCTATTCTCTTCTTGCGAACAATCTTTTTCTTGTGACAGCATGTCAGCCCAACTCCGCGCAAGCGTTAGTTGCAAAAGCGTTAAAACGCTCTCCCATCCTCTGCCCCGCTTTACACTTTTTCCATTCAATCTAAACTCTCGCGTACATTTTCGCGTGGCGGTAAACATGAAAATTTCCTCTCCCGTAGCTCGTTAACAAGTCCCATTACAATTGTCGTCGTGTCGGACGCGGTATTTTCTGAAAATAAATGAAAGTTGGCGACCGCGTGAAAAAAAATTGACATTAGAGAAAATCTGCAAAACTAGACGATTATTATGTTGTCATAGATTTTGTGCGTGAAGTCGTAACCAACAATAAAAATCATTACAAATATATAATATGAATAAAAAAAGGGAGACAAAAAAGTGACATAGCCAGAAGGTTGTTAAGAGGATTAGCTTTAATGATAAAAAAATTAGACGTTTCTCGCGAAAATAATATATGCAAGATGTTAATCTTCCGCCAGCAACTGAAGTCTTTAAAGGCACTGACATTTTAATTATGAATTTTGGTAGATAAATTTAAATTTGTGAAAAAAAAGTAAAATACAATCCGATTTTTATAATACTGTGATAGAGAAATTCGTTGTTAAAGCTTTGACAAATATACCAACATTTTTTTTAGACTTTTTATATCCGGAATAAAATAATAAAAAATTCGTTATTTTTTTGAAGATTTCTATTGCTGACGGAATAATTCAAATTCGTGTTGCCAGCGGAAGGTTAAGAATAATATAAATCTCTGCATAATTAGCGTCTCATTTTTTAAATTTCTCTCCCTGTCTCTTTCTCTTTCTCTTTCTCTGCCTGAGATAAGTTAACTTTAATTTTAATTTTAACTTGTCTTTGTTGTTTCTTCTTTTTTTTCTTTTTCTTTTCTTGATTTTAATCCTCGTAATTCGCGGCTTTTCACCCATTGCTTGCTTTGTTACATTTTTTGATTTTTATTTTAATTTAGTTTCATATTTTATTTGTATTAGTATTATTTTTATTGTATTGTTCTGTTATTTGTGTATTTTTGTTCTTACATTTTTCTTTTATTTTTATATTTTTGGAAAGTTTATCCTAGAATAATAATAAACATTTTTATCTCTTTCTTTCTCTCTCTCTCTCTCTCTCTCTCTCTCTCTCAAGTTGCAAAAATTTTCTGACTTATTAAGACAAAGCGTTTCTTACATATCATAATGATTTTATCGTTATATATTACATATACAACGATTGACTATAAAAACAAGATTCTAAAAAAATATATAGAATATTAGATCTCCACATTTTCATTATACAAAAATTGATAACTTTTTTTGAAAACCTTAATTAATTAAAATAAATGGGACTGTATCTCCTCTTTTTATCTTGGAGCAAATAAAGATATGTATATGCATAACGTAAGCATAATAATGTTAATTAGCATCAGGATATTCTCTTCCCGCTTTTATATTTATAATTGCAAGCCAAGTGATTGTGTTATCCCTTGTACCTTATCTAATTCTGTCTCTTTAACGTTTGCATCGTTTTGCATCCCCAGTGCGCAATTAACGCGATTGTAACGCGTCGCGAGGGAAAACTTTTTCACGAGACTCGTCAAGGGTTTTAACAAACGCGGGCAGAAAAAACTTGGGGTCATGTACGGTATCGACGAGAAAGGGAAGGGGTGGTTGCACATTTTGTGGTGTCGCAAGCGAAGGCAAAATCGCAAAATGGTCGGCGAAAGAATGAATTAGCGTCGGGACCGATTGGCAAGAGTGTCATTTCAGCAATTTGCAGCATAAGCCACTCGTTTTAATGGTCGCCGACTATATACCGGAGGTTCATGTACCTAGGAGAGAAAGTCTCCGTTCCATCGATATCACTTTACGGTCTCGTGATTCATATCTGTGCACACGACGGCACTATACCATCGTGGATCAGGCGTTCTCCACTCGACGTCGGTCGATTGCGCGGAGGCGCAATGAGGATGGTCGGCTGGACGGATTGGTGGAGGGTTGGAGAAAAAAAGTAAAATCGCCATATTTACGAGCGGCCGGCGCGGCTCGTGACTCTTCGAAAATCGAGGCAATCCCGGTGGTCGCGACACTCCGAATGGCAGAGCGATCCGACACGTTCCGCTGGATGCGTGTATTGCAGCGGTATAGATTGCGCTACGGCACTTTCGTACATTTCACGTTAATCGCGAAATATGGCGCACCGGCGAGTATGCAAAAAAAAGAGAGAAAAGGACAGAAAATAGAAGTGAATTCGCTCGCGAACTGAAAGCGTCGGAAAGGTTTATCGCATTTTTTTTAAATTTAGTTAGTATCTGGCGCAGTCCATTTAGTGATAAATAATTATACATTTATTCTTCACAAGTAAGAGTAGATAGGAAATGTGATTATCGAAATGCAGTAAATAGATAGGAAATACGATGAATTCAAATCTCATAACATGTATATATCGATAGATCAGATTAATTCAAGTAACTTTGGTCTATCTTCGAAATATATAAATTTCGCCAGAATTACGAGCGGTGTAAGCATGTCTCTAAGATTAACTAAGAAGAGATAGTACGGATAAGAGAGTAAGAATTATTAAGATTAGAGACAAGTTGAATATATTAATTTATATGAAGTTTGAGACTACGGGAATGATCTAAATTTATCTTCTATTAATTTTACTGATGTCTCTTAGAGCGAAGGTAATTATTCTTTTTCTTCTTCGAAAGTGATTATTCTTTTTCTTTCAGAAAAATTTGTATAATAATGTTATTCCTCTTTCTCATCTTTTAAAAACTACGAAATTTTTATACATATCCGGTGCACTTAATGATAAGTAATTGCGCATTTCTCCTCTAAAAGTGAATATGAGAAGTGGTTTAATTATCAAAATGCAACAAATGGATGGGAAATATTTACGACGAATTTAAATTTCATAATACCAATAGAACGGATTAATTTGACATATCATGTAACTTCGATTCATCTTCGACGAAATATTATATAATTAAATTTTAATTACACACATATAAGTTTCGTTTAATTTCAGTTTCAGTTTAAAATGAACGCAATCTTTCATTTTATATATGTCTATTACTAATTCAAATAATTCTTATACTATCGCTTATAAAAGCGAAACAGTTGATAAAAGTTAATTGTTCCATCTTATAGTTTACGTAACATCGAGTATGATGCAAATTTAACAAAAAGGACGGTGGCTCCATTCCTTAAACGAGTCTATTTTTCAAGTGCCCCGAGCGACCGCGAATCTTTAGATACAGGGTAATCTTCGTCACATTTCGGATTCCGCCTTGGGGGGTGGAAAGCGGGAGGCCGATGGGAAAGTGAAAGGGTTGCTTCTGAGAGGAGGTAAGCGGTGGGGTAAGTTTCGTCGCCAGGGCTCTCGAAAGTCACTTAACTTAGATTGCACGAGCGAAATGACTTTACTTCCCCGGAAAACTTCGTTCCGTTGGAAAGGCATCTCCTCTGTGCAAGCACCAAAAAAGAAAGAGAGAAAGAAAAAAAAGGAACGAGGAATAAGGATAAAAAGAGGAAAACTGACAGAAGTGGAGAGAAAGAAAGGTGGCGTGTGTGCGCGAGAAAGGCGGTTTGAAGGTAGTGTGTTACGTAAGAGGGGAAGGGGTGGTGAAGGGACAGGGCAGCGAAGTAGAGAAAATACTCAGTGCCACCTTCGCATACACACACATACACACACATACACACACACGCGCGCGCGCGCGCGCGCACGCGCGCACACACGCACGCACACACACACGCACACACACACACACACACACACACACACATGTCCTCCTTTTGCGAGGACGAAGATACGAGTCGACTATTACCTGACACCTCCGTGCGGATTCAGCATTTACTTCCGCCGTCGAGTTCGGAACGTTTACACGGGGTTTGTTCTGATTGGGCAGGGGATTTCTCATGGTGTGATGAAAGACGCGGGATGAGCTTGCGCTTTGAAGTAATATCCTTATTCCTCGAATGGAGTTGTCTCTCGGCAACATGGATTTACTACCGAAATTGCTTCGCGCTAGTCAACTGGTCTTACGGCTTCAACGATGTAGAGTATCGAGTTTTCCTTCTCGACGATATTATCTCGAAGCAATATAATTTTACATAAATAGCATACATACATTTCTGTTTTTACTTTTTTTATATCTAATACTTTTATATCAATAATTTGCGTTTATTTGTATGATAAGGAAAATTAAATAAATGATAAGTCGGAAGATAATACAAGTGCATATGATTGATGACAATATGACAATATTAATCCTTGATTTTGACGTAAAAATATAATTTATGTAAAATAGGTATGATGTAAAATAGGTATTTTGTTTTGTTCAGAATGAAAATATTACAGATTTTCAGATGTATTAGACTGTCGTACGGATGTTCGTGTCTTTCTTGCGTACAGACTTTGGGAATCGTACGTTGCGCGTAATAAGTAGGAATTTTGAAATCGTTTCTAGAATTGATTTTTAATTTACTCTCGAACACATGCACACATACATGTACTCTCGTTGCAGTCGTCTCCGTATGTTTGTCCTGTCTGGACCACGAAACGCTCCGACAAACAACCGACAACGTGTTCATTGCCGTCGACTATCGGACTAGCTCGTGAAACGACCCTTGTCGATTCCCCTGGCTCCAGCCGTGTCGCTGGAAACGACACAGGAAAATCGATTATTCCGCAAGAACACCCATTAAAAAAAGTATTACGCGAAAAGATTATCGCGTACATTCATGGAGTATCTCGCACATTTCTTACACTCATGAACATTTTTTTAACGTTTTCGCTATTTTTTGCGCTAGTGCTTCAATTTACTATTTTATATTTTATTTACTATTTTATATTTTATTAGAGGATATTATTAGAGGATAAACTCGTTTAAATCGTGCCTAATCATCATATCTGTGCCTAACTCATATTATGATTATTTAATTTTGATTTAAAGATGTTTACAACGCTCTTGCCGATATAAAATATAAACAGCTACTAGTAATCGGTTAATCACTGTTTTCATTTTGTACTGCTAAGAGCATTGTGTAAACTTCATTAAATAAAAATTACATTCACAGTACGATTTAACCATAGATACAATTTAAGCAAATTTATCCTGTGCATTAGTAATTTTATACGAATTTTTAATAAACTTGAAATTGCTCTTCTATTTAAAGATAATTGAAAAAAAAGTTTATTGTGTATATAGAATCACATTTTTTTGGTGCAAAAGATTAAAAAAAATTATCCACGTACTCGGAGTAATAATGTGATGTGCAGAAGAAGGGATATATTCACCACGTATAATAAATCTAATTTTTTTATGCGATTTCGACGTTCAAATTCGAAGGAATTAGAGCATCCAATTTTCTCGTCCGTTGAACAAATTGCTTCTACTCTAGAACAATTCCTTTCACTTCTGGTTTCCTTCATCCCAGTTTATTTAATTATTGTAATGGTCACGAACAGTTCGTTACTAATTCCTTCCTTAGATGTACATTGTCTGGCATCATCTCGCAAAATTATTTATTTATTATGAAATATTACACTATTTTTGCCTCTCTTTTTCCCCGTTTTACAAGTATAATTATTTTGAATATTCACCGAAATAATTGATCCTCGCAGTCATTTGGGTTTAGCGAACTCATGGAGCTTAATACACTGGACAAGCTGTACATATATTATATATATTTTTTTTCTTAAAATATATATAAATATTTAAGGAAAAGTGAAAGCAAGATGCATATATAATACTGTCAAAAATTTCTAGCCAATGAGTAATTTTATTGAAATACTTATAATTAGATAAAGAATCTTTACAAGAGATGTAGTATCAAGTACTTAATTCATTTTAATATTTAAATATTGTGTTCTTAGTTGATTTTAACAAGAATCTTATAATTTATACTTATAATTTAAACTGAAAAACAGACAAAAATTATCAAAATTATATATTGATTAGAAACTTTTGGCAGTATTGTGTATATATACTGTATATATGTGTATATATATATATATATATATTGTATATATATATATTTGTAAAACAAACATTTAATAATTAAAGATATTTTAATTTTAAATCCAAATCTAGCGTTTTGTTTATTGAAAAATAAAATTTGAAACATATTTAAGTATTTAAAAAACAGAGACAAGAATAAAACATTTTAATATCTTAAAATTAA
Source organism: Atta cephalotes (assembly GCF_000143395.1). Classification (NCBI taxonomy): domain Eukaryota; kingdom Metazoa; phylum Arthropoda; class Insecta; order Hymenoptera; family Formicidae; genus Atta; species Atta cephalotes. Next base: position 230,213 of record NW_012130154.1, on the reverse strand, counting down.
ACACTTCTTTTTTAAGTGTACATATATATAAAATAAAATAATATATATAAATAAATATAAAAAGGAGGCCACTAGATGTGTTTAATACTTTATAGATAAAATAAAAGACCGAAAGAGTAGAAGTTGATTTTTTTATTTATATTTCTTAATTTAAAGAATTTCTTTCTCGAAAATTTCTGTATTTATATTTATATACGTAATATCAAATACACAAACATGGTGTCCAACCATATTAATTTCCTCGAGCGGGCGCTGGCTAGTGGCAAGGTGGAACAGCAACGTTAGCCTAAATTGCAGTAGTTTGCCGACGGGTAGATCCGACTATACGATAACGTAAACCGTCCATGGTTTATAGCCGCGTGAGCGAACCTCCCTAGGCTTGCACCCATATTCACGCATACTCGCACGATCTGCGATTGAACATGTAGCTCGCACGATCGCCGTGTGCGTTCGCCGTAGAAGCAAACCGTGTCTCTTCAGCCGCGCGTTACTGCAAAGCCCTTGATCCAGCGATAATAGATTAATTAATACGTCTTTCCTGTAATTGACGGCGTTTACGCCGGCGTGTTTCCGTCTTTTGTAAGTGCGACAAATTGTGAAAGGGTTTGAGTTGATAAGCACGTCGACGAGGATGGATGTGCCACCTCCACGGTGAAAAGTTTTCTTTCTTTTTTTAATTACTGATAACTTACATAAAGGATCAATATTTCAATTTTCAAAGAAAACAAAGCAGAATTAATTACTTTAAGTAGAAATTTTTACTTTAGCTCTTGATAGAAATATTGTCAAAGTATCATTTTTACAATGCAATAAAATGATTAAAAAATAATAGAGAAATAAGGAAGCATTGAGAAGAAGAAATATTAAATTTAATTGCAAATAACGTTATAAGGATTGCTACATTTTAGAGTGTATTTTGCTATAATTAACTTTTTCATAAATAATTTTGTCGAGTTTCAAGTGCACGCTTGCCAATCACCTGCGATTCCTGAGACAAGTTAGGAGATTTCTGTGAAATGCAATTGTTCTTCGAGAAACGGAGCCTTAGTGAGCTTTCTATGCGTGGTTTATTTGATCGAGTGTAAACGCCACATATACATCACAGTTAATTTGTCGGCTAGCAAGTATGCAGCTGATTTGCAATCCGATTCACGAGCGCGCTAACCGCCGCGTCTGGCTGGCCGGCCGGCTTACACAGGAAATTGATATGACCGTACAAACGCCAACGGTCGCGATATGCACGCTTCTCCATATCCACGATTTCGTACATATTTACACGCATCCCGCTCGTGTACCAGTAGACACGTATGATTTACGCAAACGCGCGAAGATGCACCGACGAAAATTTATCCTTCGACACGCTATTGATGTATAGCTAAAGTATATTGCTTTTTACATTTTATACTTTATGTACACCTTACATTATTATATATATATATATATATATATATATGTGTGTGTATGCCTTCCATATTGTATTTTACTAAAATAAGATAGAATATTTAATAACGAAAGAATACAATATTGAAACGTACCAGTTCTAGTTTCAAAGATGATCATAAGTTTTAGTTGATTTTGAAGGAATCTTATTTTAGAAATAGTCGTATAATTTTCATACGTAAGTGATAGAAAAGATTGAAATGTTGCATTAATAATTAAACAATTATTATTAAAATGTTCACATAATATAAATAAATTTGAATCTACATTTGAAATGGATATTTTAGTTTGTACTTTTACGTTCTTCTTCAAGTATTGCTTAAGTATAATAGATAAACGGTTGTATGCTTTCTACTTGTCATATTCCTATTTTCTATCCATGCATTCTGCGCCGCAACTATTAATCTTTTTTTTCGTCGGATGTTTCGTCGAAAGACTCCTATTGATTCGAGAACTCATCGTTTCGTACGTGACGTATGGTACGTGTCAAATGCATCGTGCACGCATCACGTACGAAGTGGTCTCATAGGATATTCGTAGGGATAGAGCAAATAGTATAGGTATAGAGGTGTTGGCTACACGTGTATTCGCCCTGGCACTTGCACATTAGTACCGTTTCGCCCATACGTCGATATCCGTGCATACATGGTTAAACATATTTGTACGTGCAGCTAGGGTCAAATCCGTTCGTATTAATTGGCAAACATTAAACTCGTTATGTGTATTCGACCCTTGTACACGTATAACGCGAGCGATGAAATGTTATTTCAAGCGGTGAAAACGCATCTGATAAAAAAAATACATTTCGTGTCTTTGAAATATCGATACTATTCCATTTATAATGCATCATTTTTTTAATATTTTTAAATATTTGATCCGACTTTTATCTCTAAATTCGCTCTCTAAATTGTATGTATCCAAATGTATTTAAATGTTTTTATTTTCTTTTTATTGTCTATTATAATTTACTTTAACGCAGAATGCTTTTTAATATTTTTATATCGCGCGTGCATATACATTATATATATATATATATATATATATATATATATAATAATAGTGTGTGTGTGTGTGTG
>NW_012130154.1:224363-226638 GCF_000143395.1 Atta cephalotes | reverse complement strand
ATATATATATATATATATATATATATATATATATATAAAAATGTGTGTGTGTGTGTGTGCGTGTGTGTACGTATATATGTATATATTGTACACATACATATGTGTATGTTGTATTTACTTTTTCAAAGCGTTAGAATATTTTTAAATATTTCCATCGTGGTGTCAGTGCGCAGCGTGATGCACCTAAAACAAGGATGCAATTCGAAAAATAAAGAACACCCTTTTACGCTCTACATGTACATACACATGTCGTTGTATGACGTTAAGCGTTGACATCGTTATACGTACAAATCGGACGTGTACACGTCGATTGATGGAATCGATAATGTAACAAAAAGCGTGACGCTGTATATCGCTGTCATGCACCACCCATACCATAAATTTGGCATCATTTAATTCCTTCATTTAATCGGATGACGTGGTACACGAGCATTTCGACAGGAACAAATTTGTGAAGCAAAGCGTCGGATTATACGTATACGTCATATTGCATGTATTCACGTTTTCCAAAGCATCTCCTTTTCTCGAAGTAAATTGTTCGTTTGACTTCGAATATCGATGATTTCCGTCATAATAATTTCGCGGAATTATAGGTTCGCGATGCGAAGGAAGCGAATCGTCGAATAATTCGCTGTGATGCGCACGTTTATAAGGTACTGATTAACAGGGTTGCCACAAAATTGAAATTAGGGAAATCAAGAAATTAGAAAAATTGAAAACAGTCAGGTAAATCAGGGAAAAGTCAGGGGAATTTTGCAAAACTTTTTGAAAAATTAAAATTCTTGGCTTTAAAAAGATTTAATATATCATACATCACATCTACGCAGTTTTGGAATACTATCAACTATTAAAAATGCAAGCAATGTCAACAACATAATAGTAATTTACATTGCCATGTTAAATTGATCTCAAAACAAAATACTTAACAGCTAACTTTTCAAATTAGCAAAAATATAGCAAAAATGTTAAATATAATATTATTAAAAGTTAAGAAAAATTAATATAAATTTTGTCTAAAAATCCAAGAAAAATAAACAATATTATAATAAGAAACAATATTAAAATTATAAATATAATTTATTTAAAATATTATTACACAATACATATCTATGTATTATTTTAACATCTAATTTTGACCGTAATTAATAGCCTATTCTTTTGTATTTAGTTAAAAGTTATGAAATTTTACGATGAGGAATTTGTGACAAGCTTGGTTAGGGAATGAGTGAAGAGAAGAAGAGAAACGAAAGCGAGAGCGACGAGAAGTAAAAGCGAGGGAAAAATGCACAGGGTGAGAGTCTTTCCATGGAAGCGCAAATGAAAATCGTCTATGCCGCCGCTTTCTGTGGCTATATATATTGCGTACCTGCAGTACCTGTCGAAACCTATCACCGTATGAAATCTTCCTCCGCAGGTGCGATAGCCGTTCAGCCGCGACCAATGGAAATTGCTCGTGATTCCCGAACATTTTTTACACTCCCTCGTTCTCCTCGACGTGATGTCCGATCCCCTCTGTGTTTTATTCTTTTCACGTATCCCTCGGTCTCTCCGCGTAGATAATATCGTTCGTTCCATTGTAAATCAAACGATATCGTAATGTCGGTCGGCTTTTCGATGTTTTATTGGGATATGATTTAAACGACTATTAAATATGCAAAAGTAAATCTTCATGGTGTATTCTCTTTATTTCGTATGTATATTACAAGATCCCTATATAGGAAGTAGCGGCATTAAAAAATTAAAGAATGAAATAAAACGAATAACAAGTATGATTGAAAGTTATTTGAAAACCTCGGTTCTCCGGTAAACTTGGATCGAATTTTATATTATGCGAAGATTTATTTTTTTCAATAATTTATTGCACGTTTATATATGTATGTACACATTATCTGTTTATTCTGCAAATCGTAATGCGCATGTTGATAAAAATCATAGGTATTAGAAGAATTAATATCGATTGCATACTGAATGAATATTCAGCGTGTGATTGAGGTCTACAATGCTACGCACAATTCACATTCTAATGAGCACGCATTCCATCGTGATCAATTATCCTAATTGACAATTAGTCGCCAGACATCATGAGATATCAAGAATGGAAAATGTGGTGTTAAATCGATAGAATGTGAAAAACGATCTCACTTTTCTCGATAAATTTCAAAATTTTGATTTTTTTAACAAATTTATATTTATGAAAAATAATATAACAGAGAGAGAGAGAGAGAGAGAGAGAGAGAGAGAGAGAGAGAGAGAGAGAGAGAGAGAGAGAGAGTAG
>NW_012130154.1:223131-224343 GCF_000143395.1 Atta cephalotes | reverse complement strand
GAGAGAGAGAGAGAACTTATGCTATTTTTACATCTTCTTAATAATTTCATTTTTTATAATAAATTAAAAAACATTAAATATATTGAAAAAGTTTATAAAAAAATTTATATTTATTTTTTCAATTAAATGATTGAACATGCTCGTTAGCTTCATAGCTGTATGTCGACATGCAATTTTGATTTAACCTTTAGTTAAATTAATAGGATGCAATTCAGTAAAAATAATTTCGAATATCTATTCTGTAGGCATATATTGTCAGAATTTGAATATTAAAAGACAATTATTCGTCTGGATTTATGGAAACAGCGCGGAAATAGGTGCATCGTTGCGTGCAAGTAGTATGATAAATGAAAAGGTCGACATCTCTTCAAACAGAACATTTTCTATGAAAATTACATTCTTACAGTTCTCATTATAAAAGAAAGAAAGAAAGAGAGAGGGGGGGAGAGAGAGAGAGAGAGAGAGAGAGAGAGAGAGATGAAGTTGAGCAAAATTAAAACTTATTAAAAATTTGTGTCATTAAAATTATATCATTAAAATTGCAACACAGAATAATATAACGATGTCGGTTTTTTTGACATATTAAATATTAAATACATTTTATTTTAGATATAAAAAATTCATATTTTCTGAATTTTATTTAAAAAAATATGTGATAATTCTAAAAAGTTGCTATTTAATTTAGTTTGACACAGCATACTTTTAGTATCATTTAGCGAATATACTTAAAGACATTTAAAAAAAATCAAGTTCACATTATACAGAAATATAATTAAAAATATATTCATATATCTCGAAAGAAATAAATACATATTGCAACTCTCTTGCGTATAATATAACTTCGTTTGAAATTACCTGGTTAATTCTGCATTTTGAAAAGGTATTTATCGTTATTAACAAAGTGAGAACGCTAGTTCGAAGAGTCAGGTCAATGTATTGGGGACATTATCGAAATCGATTTTCGATTCGACATGGCGGTGCTAGATTGAAACTTCATAACGCGAACAATCGACAACTTGGCACACGGTACTGTACATTGTTCGTGTTAGATATATAATTGCGGCGCAAACTCGCTTTGACGCCAGCAAGCGGTAACTATTGTTTAATATATAAAGATAAAAAACAGAAAATTATAAAAATCGGTTTATGCAATTCAGTTATTGCTGTTGCTATTCATACATATATATATATATATATATATATATATATAAT